>NW_028278683.1:0-90842 GCF_059751315.1 Micrasema longulum | reverse complement strand
TATCTGAATCATTTTTGTAACATGAAGGTAAGATGACCAGAGACTATGAAATATTTTAGTGGAAATACCTTTTTGTAAAAATAAATTTATCATATCAACCATGTCAGGAATCGAACTCGAGATCTCTGGCATAGTCAGCAAACGCACTGACCATGACACTACGAACCCGACAATGGGTTAGGAATGAAAATTTAAATGATATAATTTAGTGATTTGGCTATAAAAATACCAAATCCACACACAAAATTTTCAAACTATTATTTAACATCGCTGTAAAATGATTCCTTTATATTTAGGTGTACTTAATAGGTGAAATATATCGTTGGTGAAATATTTGATGGCTAGTTTAGTTAAAATAACCCTTGTTGGGAAAATACGGGAATGAAGAGACTTTGGTGAAGAATTTCGTTTAGCCAATAAAGGATTCCAATACCTTTAGAAAATTACGTTATCCGTTATGTGGCAAGAGCGTCGGAAGTTTGGGTTTAGATATCAGGACACAAGAAGTAACCAGGAGATATTATGGGATTATTTTTTTCTGAAATATCATCGTTAAAATATGGTAATTTGGGCCCTCCTAACCCCGAAATAAAAACCAATAAATATTTATTTATTTAGCTAACTTATTGACCAGTAACTTTTCAAAAGGTTATTGTATTAGTTAATAGAAACATTAAAATAAAACACTATTGTTTTAAAATACTTGTAACAAAATTTGACAAAACAAAGCATTGAAATCATTACTAGCATACTGGAAGACCTAATACCCATACAGAAAAAAACGTCAGACAAAACATCAATTTTTTTGAAAACTACTGTAAAATCTGATATTGAAAAAAAGAAAGATATATATTTAGATCAACGAAAAAACCCGATGGGTCAAAACGAAACAAAGCCACAGATATTTCGTCTTCAAATGCTGAAAAAAATTTTTGTGAAATTTTGAAATAAAGATATTAAAAAAAAAAAAATACATTAACAAAAACGATAAAATATGCTCTCAGTAATTCATTATGTATTAATATGTCAATGCAATCAATACTTTAATTTTATTTTGTGAAATTAATACCGAACAAGAATCGAATTTAGGATTTGTTATTTTATTTCCATGGATATTTTGATTAAAGTAAAAGACTTAATTGTAAATATTTTGCGTTGAAATTATACACATTTTGTGTTTTATTTAAAAAAAAATAATGATCTGTATTCTTTTAAATGGGGGACAGTGCTAAATGAGCTCGTGACATCAGTGCAATCAATTCTCAAAATTCGAAAAAATACTCTATATTTTTTCATTTAAATCTTAGTCTCAAATCAATTGAAGAATGTACAAGTATACTCACTCCTGATGCAACAAGTTCTGCGCTTATTCTTCTGAAGTTATTATTGAGAAGCCAATAAAGAAATGGGTTCCAAAAACTGTTGCTCAGTGCTAGCCATGTTACTATGAAGTCCAACATTGGAGGAACCTGTAATTAAACGAAAAAATACTTTATAAGTATCAAATAAAATTTGTGATTCAATTTGTTTTTAGTATTTTAAGATATCGCGAAAAAATATTTAAACTTAAGTTGATTTATTGGATCCAGGTGTAGTATTTAGTTAACACGATAAAAATAAAATAGGAATTAATTCATTAGTTATTTAAACCTTGACGAAGAAGCTTGTTTGCTTTAAAACCGGTCGATGGAAAAAAAATAGTGGATAAAAACAAAGTGGTTTTGATTATTTTATTGAATATTTAAACGTTTAAAGATATATTTAGTATTTTTAGTAATAACTTAGGTAGACAAAATTGCGGAAATTGTTTTATTTAATTTCAATTTTATTTTATTCATTAAAAGGAAACAACACCCATTTAAAAAATAAAATAATAAACCAAAATTATAATTATAATAGGCCAAGTTTAGTTTTCTTTACATTTTTAAATACAATGTCAAAAAAACAAGAAAAAAACAACCATTGAAATAGCCACTCCGCATCATTCCACATGTAACAAATAAATAAAATATTACAATAATAATGAAAGATATTTTTTTTTTTTTTTTTGTTTTCTCGGACTTAAAAATCCTTTCGCCGGCGGATCCATACAGAGTAATACGGATCCTTCCTTCTGTCTTCTTTCAAACAAGAGAAAATAATTACAATATTAAAGTTTACAAAAAAAATAATTATTACAGTTTGATTAAATTGTAATTATTATTTTTATTTGGGGTTCTAGCATTTTCTTTAAATTTGTTTCAAGTGAGGAAATATATATCTATTTATCTATTTCAGCAAAAAACGTGTTTTAATTATTTAAAATTCTGGGCAAAGATGCATTTTTATTATTATTTTTGCTTGAAATATCAACATGAAATAATTGTTGCAGCCGAGTTGTACGTTGATATTATTATTCTATCGTTATCGTTCGTTTGATAAAATTATACTGATTTGATAATTTTTAAATAAATTTATTTTCCTTAAAAAAAATTACGAACGAATCCGTTATTAAAATTATTAATTTCATTTACTTTTAAAATAATGTGTTACATGTTGTTTCTTTTAAAAAAAATGTTACGTTATTTAAATATTTCATTTAAAACAAAATATTGTTGTTACCAACAAAAATTTCTTGTAAATATATAACTAAAATGCTTTACCTATGTTGTAAAATAAGATAATGTTTTTTGTAGATATTTTAATGAAAACCTTATTGATGAGTTTATTGTTACAAACTTTAAAGATTATTAAATTGTTTACCCTTAAATCTGAATAATAT
Organism: Micrasema longulum; assembly: GCF_059751315.1. Classification (NCBI taxonomy): domain Eukaryota; kingdom Metazoa; phylum Arthropoda; class Insecta; order Trichoptera; family Brachycentridae; genus Micrasema; species Micrasema longulum. The sequence goes on along the minus strand of NW_028278683.1, from coordinate 88,081 downwards.
AATATGCGTATGATATCCCATAACCAATTATAGTTGTCATTAAGTTAGTTAATATTCTGGGTTTAGTTTAAGCTGCAACTATGAGGTTTTAGTCCTAGAACTCCTTCTTATCACAAACCGAAGTTACTAAACTAGCTACATCCGGTGATTAGATATCCTACCTTACATCCGGTGCAGGCTGCAACAACTTCCTGGATAGTAGCGGGAGTAACTACTACTATGAAGCCTAACGATATGGCTGCCATTGTTCTTGATGCATTTGTACTTAGGATGCGCTCCTGCGCATCCAGCTGCAATAATCAGAAATATCATTATTAGATACCGTCAAGGTTTTTTGCAGAGAAAAACGTACCAATACTTTAAGTTCATTCAAAATATTTCATTTTCCTTTTATTAGTTTCTGTTTTTATAACATAGCGCAGGAAACAGTTCTCATATAAGCACTAATTCTGTGTATTTACAAATCTACTCCAAGAGCACAATAACAGGGAACAATTTATATTATAAACAAGCGGACCCGACAGACGTTGTCCTGCCTGAACGTTGGCTTGCCTGCTATTATTTTGGAAAAATACTTTTCATCTAGGTACTTGTTTGTGATTAAATTCCAAAACTAAAAATTGTTGATATTCAAAAAGTATTGAATTTAGGTAGGTACTTGTTTATGGTTGAATTCCAAAAAAATTTTTTTTTTTTTTCAAATATGGCATTCTTTTTGCAAACGTCAAACTCCGGTCATCTCACCAACAAAGGGGTGTACTGATGTAGGAATACGATTTTCAAAAATGTATTGAATTTAATATTATTTTGGTGTCACAAAAATCAAAAAAAAAGAAATAAATGGGTACAAATTATAAGGAATTTAAGTCAAAAATCTGATTGAGATCCACGAAAAACAAATGCTGTTTGTAAAAATTCAAAAACAAACTTTTTTACACACAAAAAAATAACATTGTTCCATTTTTTTGCAAATGTATTATCTTCGAATACAACATTGGTAGATCAATGAATAAAACATTTATGCTCCTAACCTCTTTTTTACATATTAAATTAAAAAATTTAATATCAACAAACATGCACAGCGCAAAGATCTATACTTCTCTGAAAACCGCACGTAAATCGGTTAAGCCGTTTAGGAGGAGTACGGTGATATCACACGTACAGAGGAATTATATATGTAAAGATAAAGCAGTTCGTTTTTTTACGCCACATACTTATTTAATATGAGTTAAAACCTAACATCATCTTAATTCCATGTACGCTTCCTAGTTGGAGCATATGGTGTCCACAAAGATCCTCCTGGTATCTCTGCCGGCGGTAAGCACCGGTGCATCCTCCCAAGACAAGTTTGCGTCACGAAGTTCTAACATGATCTGCCGACAAACAGTCAGCAGCGTACATATATATATATATATATATATATATAGAGGTGATTTTCACAAAAACGGCGCTATATAAATTATCCATATATATATATATATATTTGGATAATTTATATAGCGCCGTTTTTGTGAAAATCACCTCAAGGGCGCTGTACAATAAATAAATAGCTCACCACGTCTTGCAGCTACAGAGCGCATAGACAATAAGAAATCTTGCCCCTATTTACATTTTTTATTTGATAATAAAGTTTAGAGATTTGGTGATATTTAAAAAAATATATAAAAAAAACAAATTTACAAAAATAGAAGTTAGACAACAAGTCTTTCAGCTACTGAGCGCATGGACTGTTGTACGTCCAGAACATCGAGAACCCGGGCCCCGATTAAATGGGAAGTTAACATTTATCTTCAATTTTAACTACAAAGCAAAATTAATTTTACTGTGCAAAAAGCAGAATATGCATACAATTTTTTCTTCTTAAAATGTTCAATTGTAGGTTACCGACAGATATACCAAATGTTCATGCAAATATCCCCATTTTCGTACACAAATCTCGGTTTTTCTTTATAGACAGTAGAAGATAACTTTTTAAACTTCCCATTGAAATCGGGGCCCAGATGCCTTGTACAATAGACAAGCTTAGTTAAGGCTCTCAGGAGGCATCCACAGCACATGACCAAGCTAACCTCAGCTTGATGACAGTTTGCTGTACAACAAAACTAGCGTATTGGAAACAACAAGTTTCGTGTAAATATTTCGTTTATGTCTACCTACATCTAATTATTAGTAATTCTGAACACCAAAAACTTGTTATTTCTAACTAATATTAAACTCGTGTGACGTAAAAAAAGGTTTAATTTATAATTTCGCTAGTCCAAAACAAAAGTAAGATATCTCTGAATATACAAAATTGAATTGAACTTTGAGGTGTACAAAGCGTCTGACTGAATCAAATAATTTGAAGTAGATTATGAATACTGTATTTTAATAAATGTTAACTATCGAACTTGAATATTTGATTATTTGAACACATTCATTTATTCAAATATCTGCATGTGTATCTTAAAATCTGACATTTTGGGTTTATCTCACTGTTGCTTTAGACAAGCGATATATTCAAAACGTTATTTCATAAGGTGAATGCTTAAACAATAAAAATAAGATTGTTTATAAGCTCAGTTTCTAACAGTATAAGTAATATATTTAAATTATTCCTTAATCCTCCTTCTTTCCTTCTCATTCCCTCTCCTCTCTCCATAGTAAAGTGTTATTTTTTTATGTATTTTTATTTTGTTAATCTATGTTTTTAATTTTTGTATAAAATTGTAAGATTCAATATGTCCATGTATTTGTAATTTTCTCAAACTGGACGGTTTGGGTAGGAAGGAAGAAATTTTCTTAAGGCAATATGCCCGCCCTTATATGTATATATGTTGTATATGTATTAAAAGTGTTAAATAAATAAATAAATATATTTAAAAAATATAAATATTTGTTTATTTAGTTTCAAATCTTTGACAAGACCTATTAAATTTTTTACGAAATAAATGTTGGCACAAAAAAACATATTTTTTTAAATTGGATTAGGTAGATTTTACATGTACTGTAAAGCTTCATACGTTGATGCCCAAAATACCCGGACTCTGTCAAACCAAGTCATCGTAAGGGTCTGGAGTTTCGAATACCTGGGTGTATGTGTCACAAAAAGGGCAGCTTTCAAAAAGAACCGTGAGTGCGGATAAAAGTAGCAGGCGCCACATTCAACAGTATGAAGGCTGTCTGGAGATCAAATATTTACTCAATGAAAACCAAATGCCGCCTGTATAACGCCTGCATAACACCTACATATTCTTCTCTTTGGATGCGAATCCGGGCACCTCACTAGGGCCCAAAATAGCAAAATTCTGAGTTTTGAGAATAGGTGTGTCAGAATAATGTTGGGTGTGCGGTGGTTTGACTTTGTAAGAAATAAAGTAATAAAACAACGGACGCAGCAAACTCCGGTGACAACTGCTATGAAGCGGAGGCAATACGGTTGGCTTGGGCATATACTGCGGATGTCTCCTGAAAGCCATAATCGCGCTTGCCTACTATACAAGGCATCATATTGTCGGCAGTAAATGTCAGATCTTCGGGACGGGACCCTGGTTTTGGAGGATCCACAGGAGCTGGCAGCCGGCAGAGATGCCTGGAGGATCTCCGTGGACACCATATGGAGTGATGATGATGAAATGTTTATCTATAAATTTATATAGTTAGTTTACCTCTTTTTTAACACCGAAAAATGTAAAACAAAATGCGTTTAGTCAAAACCAGTAACAAGCCTTACTGTGTAAAATATAAATAAAATAGTTTAAAGATATATAATTTTCTCTATGTTTTACAAACTCAGTTTTAAAAATCTTTACCAAAAAAGTCAGGGTTGTTTAAACTGTTTAATGAAAGATTGAGAGTGTTCCAGGTAAAACATTTAAAAGTATCATAGACATGGGATAAAAAAAATATAAAAAAATATGTTTGTATGCATGCAAGCAATTAAATTCCTTAGAAAAATTTTGTTTTCACTCTTGAATACATTTAATATCGTTGAATAAGACATTTAATTAAAATGCCGGAGGCATTGAAGTGAGAAGATCGCCTGAAAAGAATTCTGTGAGGGACTTTTTTGAACATCCATTCTTTATAGATCCAAACAATGAACCGTTATTAAATCAATGTGAATATGAATGGAAATATGAACAGGCTTCTTTCCAAGTCAATAATTCCATTGTATTGAAGGATTGGAAAAGGCATAACATACACGTACATGTACATATATATTATAATATTGTAGTCTATTCTTCGTGGTTCCGCATCTTTCTCCAAACCCGTACAACGTGATCCTATCGGGAACGGATATTGCGAGGGTCAAAATATGCGTTATTTCTGCTTTCTGCTCATCCGATCATGTACTTGATACCAGATTGCGCAAATCGTGTACGGCTGTACAAGCAAAAAGGGTTCTCGAATTCTAATCGTTTGCTATTCGCTGATAAGTTTAGTGAATGTCTTTTTTCCCTGTTGTTTTTTTTTCTTGCTTTTTGCAATATTTTATCGAATATTGATAAACTTTTCTTGAAATTGTATTCAGTAGACTTTATTTTTTTTCCACCGAAGATAAATATAATTCAAATAAAAACAATATCAGAATTAATGAAATAACACTTTAAAATATAACATTATGAAAATAGTCACAATAGTTTTGCGCAATCATCATTATCACAAAGATATACACGGTTCTTCAGGGCCAGACCGCAAAACTTTAAAGAAGCATTCCTCATGCTAAGCTTAAAAAAAAAATCTTTTTTTTTTTTCAAAAAGTCATTTAAAAAAAAAATGAATCTCAAAATGTAGTATATCATTAATTTCTCAGACAAACAGGCCCTCCACAAACCCTTACCCCTCTCCTACCCAGCCGCTTCCCTTGTCCGCGTCTGGTGCGTATCGCTTCGTTGTTCAAATCCGTTTTTATCGCACTTTTTTTTCTCGGAAATGGGTAAGGGTTTGCGGAAGGGATGCTAGTCCGAGGAATTAAAGATTTATTCCATTTTGAGAACATAATTTTAAAAAAAAAATTAACGAGTTTTTGGAAAAAATTTCAAAAGATTTTTTTTAAAGCTCACTATGAAGAACGATTCTCTGAAGTTTCGCGGTCTGGCCCTGAGAAACCATGTGTATGTAAAAAAAAATAGTCTATTCTATCATTTTCATTATTTTTCAATTAATCAAATCATGTTTATTAAAGATCCCCAACACTAAACTATTAGGAAAATAAATAACAGCAGGAACATAGTTACACGATAAACAGTCGTGATAACAAAATTTAGTAACATTACATACAAACCACAAGCACAATAATCGATGGATTAGTGGATTTTACTACAAATAGAGTATGAACAACGTAATTATTTACATAACACTTAGAAGTAAGAAACATTATAATCTGTGATATGTTAGTGGTTTACTACACAAAGTGTCGACCATAATAAATTCACCAATTCGTCTAACACATTATGTATACTTAATCCTGTCATAATATGAAAACAAATTTACAAAATGAACATAATTACAGCTGTGTAGAAGGTTTTTGACAGTCCCTGTAATTAAACTACGATGTAAAAATATTAAATAAAATTCGTTTGTATTATTCAAATTTAAGGCACTAACTTTTTGATAATTCATTATAATAAAATGAATATCAAACAACGTTTTTAAGCACTATTTGTATATTTTTTCTAACAATTGATTTCAAAGCTACACAATCTTCTTTATCAAGGTAAAATTAACCAATGAATTTTATCCTATTTTATTTCAACAGTGTCACCTCCCATCGTAATGTTGTGGTTGAAGATTATTTTTATTCTAAGAAAAAAAATCATGTCTTTTAAAAAATGTTTTAATATAAAATAATATAAAATCGTAAAAAACAAGTAATTCGGATTAGGGAAACTTTTTCCTAAGTACCCTTGGTGACCTTTTGCCTCTAAAAAATAGGGTTCGAATGGTATGTTTAGTTTAAAACTGTTATTTTTGGGGTAAGTGACCTTTGCCTGAACGGCGACGACACTATTTATTTATTAATTTATTTATTCATTCAAAATTACACTAATTTAAATACAAGTGAACTTAAAAATACTTTTTAGGCTATGCCCGTGTCAAGCCATAATAAATAACAATAAAAAATACATGGTCAAATTAATAAGATTTAAATATAATGACATATAGTAGTATTGAAAACAAATTTAAAAAAAATAGTACCATTGAATACAATAGAAAAATAATATAAATATAAAAACATAATTAAGATATGGTTTCTATAAACTCACTATGTAGTCTTTGTGGGCATTTTTTCTAATCCATGTTACAGCTTAATTTTAAGATGTATTTTTCAAAAGTGTATTTTTGTAATTATATTTTTATGTAAATTATGTAAGTATGGAAAAATAAATAAATAAAAAAAAACACTATTGTTAGAAATAGGAGTAATAAATGTTATGCCAAATAAGATTGAGTGCTAAATTAAATTTTACAAAAACACATGATGAAAAAAACATAAAAATATCAAAATATACAAAAAGCAAATAAAAGTAAAAGTGTGGAAGGAAAGCAGATTTGTCAATTTTTATTGATTGCTAATCTCAAACTTTAAAAAAATCGTATGCGGCAACCAAGTGCAAACAACATTTTTCTTACATGCATTGCCACTTGTGGAGTTCTTTATGGCTGCAGGAAGTTGATTAAAAAAAATAATTATTACAATTATAAACTATAAATCAGTTTGCTAACAATAAATTTCAGATCTTAAAAAAATCTAAGTTTGTTATCCTTAATCGAGTCTATCTGATGTACTTTCACAAAGTCAAGGAAACGAGTCCACTTGCTTTCCTTGCTTACTTTCAAAACTTCATTAAATATCCTTGCACAGAAATCTAGAGTCGGTGTTCATTAACCCTCTTTCATAGCGTAGTTTCTTTGGAAATAAAAGAACTGAAGTAACAGCGTTGGAAAATAAACGTGAACACTTTCTCACTTCCTGGAAAAGGTTTCTAGAACTACCTGCCATGTACCGGCGAGTGAACAGGGTGCTGAGAAAATAAGAGATCCTAAAATTTATGTAATATCTACCGGTTTTGAGATGTACCCGTCTGTTTTTAAAACCGATAAACATTAGAAGTAGGTTAGTATATATACACGGTTTTTCAGGGCCAAACCGCGAAACTTCAGAGGAACATCCCGCATGGTAGGCTTTAAAAAAAATCTTAGTAATTTTTTTCAGAAAAATCATTTAAAAAAAAAAGTGTAATCTTAAAATGTCCCTTAATTGCTCGGACAAGCAGTCCCTCCGAAAACCCCTATCCTTCTCAAACCCAACCTCTTCCCTTGTCCGCGTCTGGTGCGTATCGCTTCGTTTGTTAAATACGTTTTTACTTCATTTTGAGATCCTTAAAAATTAAAAAAATTTAAGCTTAACATGAGGAATGTTTATCTGAAGTTTCGTGGTCTGGCTCTTAAAAATCGTGTATATACCGGTAGCACGCGGTGAGGTTTTTGATTAGGAAAATAATCACTTGGTGCATGGGTTAAACATAAGTGCCTACCTACTATTAACATAGTTATTCGAATAAAGTGCTTTGAAATAAACTAAAAAGCAATGTTAAGCAATAATTTAAGTATTAAAGGGTTATATTTCATACTGAAATACCATAATACCATATTGTAAACCGATTTAAAAGTTAAATTTGTTACAAAACAGTTTACAATATCAGAAAAAAAAACATGAATTTGTTTGTTAAAATTGCTTCCACGGAGCTACTAAAAATCTCAATTTGCGCATGCGTGGACTTGTGAGTTCAGTTCTAGGAAACAGCCTTAAAGGAAATAACAAACGTACATAGTTCTTCAATTCAGAATTAGGTGGAGCGCATTATTTTATTTCAGTTCGCGCATAATTGCGCAGGCGAAAGGTTGTGTGTGGGCTTGACGCAATTTTTTGGTAACTTATCGCTTTGATTGACAACAAACTACCTTATTTAAAATACTTCTTGTAGTTACTCAAAAGATAAGTTAACTTATTATTGCTAATTTGAGTATATACAAAAAAAAGGACCTGATTGTTTAGAAGTCAAACTTTTAAGGAAGCATTGGTTCCATTTAATGACATTATTAAAATCTCGCAATAGACAGGAAAAACATTTTTGAGAATGGGATTCAATTTAAGAACCAACCATCGCGCTATTTCCCGGTATGGGTGGGCGGAAAAGATAGAACGCCGTATCATTCTGTCTTTGCGTACAGATCTCGCTTTCTCTACATTCATACATCTTTTTATGCACGTCCGCTAATTATTACGACTTTTGAAATGTCCATGTTTAATTTCTGTGTATTAAATTCTGCCTATGTTTGAACATCAACATCTGTTTACTTTAGTGAAGTAAAAGAGCTGAAACTTTTGCTGATGTTGATGAGATTTATTAGTCTTAATTATTTTATCAGACAGCTCATAAGCCCTGTAAATTCCTAGAATTCCATATTCACTTCTCAAAAATAATTTAATTTTTAATTTTTGGAAAAAAAAAATTTAAATTTTGAGTAAAATTCCCTTGGCAGTAAAATTCAGCTTTGTCAACAAACATTTGGACATACTCAAAATATTGTTGATCACTCACATTAGTTGAATTGTTTGACCACAAAGTTAATGCTTAAAACATTTGTTGTTTTCATTTTTTCCATTTCTAAGTTTCTTCACACCCAGTATGTGTAGCCTTTGATAAGATATATAAGATTTATTATATTAATTAATGTCATCGGTTTCCTTGCAAACCTTTATGATAACATGAAAGGATTAGTAAGGACATCGTATTTCTTAAAGGATGTAATGATAGAACACATATATTTTATATTATATTATTCAAATGGGATGCTTTTAAAATATTTTTATTTTCTTTATAATAACATGTTTATAGCGACATCATTGTAAAATTAAAAAAAAAACTTAAAATGGTAAAGATAAAACTCACTGCAGATAAAAGCGTTGATAAGAATCAAGAGCATATTTTTTTCTCAAAACCCTTGTTTATAAATATTTTTTATAAACCCTCGTTTGTAATATAGTGTTTGTAAATAAATAAAAATAAACAAATCAAAATACAGTATGCGTTTAAGTCGCAAAAACAGCGAGGCTTTTTAGTTTTGCAAGCGATTAATAATTTTGACTTGAAGCTTTTTTTTCAAGAATAATTTAATAAATAAATTATAGTTTTACTGCTAAATCCACCATAAAACTCATTAATTAATTTAGAAAAGTTAATAGTCGGCCTTATGGTATAATGGCCCGCGCGTTTGTTTACCATACAAGAGGTCACGGGTTCGATTCCCGACATGGTCGACATGAAATATTAATTTACAAGGGTGTTTTCCGGAATACCGGAATATTTCATTGTCCCTAGACTGGTACCTGAGGCGTTTAACTGATCATCGTACCTTTATGTAACAAAAATAATCAAGATACGCTGTAATTGGTGTACTAAAGCAGTGCCCTATGCACCATTAGGTACGGAAAGAGAATGATGATGATAAATAACATAGAAATTAACAAAATAGATAGCAGGCTTGAGACAGTAATTAATATTTAAGAAAATTTTGTTAAGGAGGTTTCTAGTATTCTAACTGGATTTTAAGAGACTGTATACACGCCATTTAATAAGTATTTAATAAGCCTTTGCCTTATGTGTGAGTATGCGCATCCTTACACAAACGAAAATTGTACGTTTACTTGGTTTACCGACAGGCACTAACACATTAACATAGCAATAACAAATCGTGCATTTATAAACGTTGACAAATACAAAGAGAGAGAATAGCTTATTGCAATTACTACTACTACTACCATCACGCCATCTCAATTACTACACTTAAATACTACAATTAAATATTTAAAAAATGCCACATAATGAGATTTTTTAGAATAAAAAACCAAATTTCATTTGATGGGTAATATGCAATTAGGCTCAACTTTTGAGGTGCGCGATCTGAGTTTCATTTTTGATCAAAAGTTATCCTTTATTGGGCACATAAATAATATAACTAGTAAATCTCCAAAAATGTAAGGCTTCATGTTACGTGTGACTAAAGAATTCAAAAACATAGGCACTTTGAAGTTGATGTATACTTCATTAGTGAGAAGCCAGTTAGAGTTTACTACAAGTGTCACCAAAATTATCTTGAAAGAGTCCAAAAATTCTAACGGGATATAAATTTTAAACTTAGAATCAGCCATGCATTTTTAAATTACGATTTTTTACTAAAAACATTAAATTTGTTAAAACTTAACGATAGAAGAAAAATTATAGACCTTTTAAATTTACTAAAAATTGTAAATTCAATACGGGATTGCCCTGAACTATTATCTCTCATCAACTTCAGGGTGCCTGGAAGAATGACTAGATAGGTGCCACCGTTTTGTAGCAACAATTCACGGACAGTGTGTACTTGTAATGCCGTATTAAATAGACTTCATAAACTCGGCAATAGTTATTCCCACGTATCCGATATATTTAGTGAAGGGTATTGTTCCTATAGAACAAACCTTTTGAACTTTTTAAAGATGGTGAATGGTAATTATATTTATTTATTCATGCATTTCATTATATATACAGTTTTTTGTTCACTTTGCCCGCTGTATGAAAAAGTACTTATGATTTTCTTGTTGTATTACTGTAGAATATTTTATTATTTAAACTTTCTACTGAAAATGTTGTATAATTTTTAGGCTAATTTTTAAAATACAAGTCTTGTGTAGTTTTTAGGTTTAATTTTTTTTTAGAAATCTTGGGTTTAAGGAAATTTATGTTTTAAAAAAAAATACTAAGCCAAATATGTTAGTATTATAAATGTTTGTAAAAGGCAGATTTGCCGTTTATGTCAAACAAAATTTTAAATCTTCCCTTAGGAGTAGGCAGCAGAGGCGAATCGTCAAAGTAAGCGATTATGCACAGCTTACCATTATATTTGACTTTAAATTATAATAATATATAGTAACCATGTTTATGGGAAATTTAATAAAGTAATTGTAATTTATAATAAATCACCGTTTATATCTTTCTACAAAAAAATATCTATGAAGTGCGCCCAGCGCCAGCGTCAAGTCCATTCTCACTGAACGATAAAACTAGCCGATTACCTCAGCTTATTCTTCCATACAAAAAAGTACACTGTATTTTTCGTCTTTAACCCAAGTCGGCTTTTTTAGTACTAAAACAAACTTGCAGATTACAAATATTTTTAGAAGATTCTCTATTTGGAAACTAGTATTTCGAACATTATTTCCGAAAGACTATTTTTCTTTGATGGGATAACGTTGACATATTAAGTATCACATAGAACAGGTGGCGTTCGCAGTGGCCGTTTTGGGCATTATTCAGTTTAAAAGAAATAGTGCGGCCAGTGCTCAAGTCTTGACAGTACTGTCAATGACAGATCATAATGGAAATATCTGCTGAATGTCACTGTGGTAAGTGTTAATAAACTTTTGTACAAGTTTAGTATTATATTAAAATAGTGTAGATTAAAGCTACGTATATCGCGTGGTTAGTAATAATTGTTGTTTGAGTTGATTTTCACAGAACCACAGAAAAAGTAGTAATTTATAATTACATTACTTTCATGTTATGTAAGTACTTATATGTAGTACAAATTAATGAACATTTTTAATAGATTACCTATAAAATAAATCACGGCTCGCCACTGGTAGGCAGAGAGGATAGACTGCCACATACGTCTATCCTGACATGAATTCCTAAATTCTTCTCCATCCATACAGTTGACATACATACTTTCGGTCGTGTCTGCTTTTGACATAACAGGATTTTAAGATTTTTGTTTATCTTATTATGCCACGTCTTCCTTGGTCCTATTCGTCCTACGTTACCATTCATCATTGTCATATTTGTTTAACCATTCTTTCATCATCCACTCATCCTACATGACCAAACCATCTCAGTGGCCATTTTTTAATCTTATCAATTATACTTGTCTCAGATTTGCACTCTCGTCTGATTTCATCATTTGTTACACTATCATATATTGATTTCTTTTACATTTGTCTAAAATATTGCATTTTAACCTCTAATATATTTTTTCATTTATTATGTATTGGTCTATATAAATAGTTAATGTTTTTTACGATTATTTTAGTTTTTTAATGTTTATTATGTTTATGATAATTAGGTAAATTAGATGAATTACGTTTTTGATTGTAATTATAATGTTAACTTTGTTAAATAACTAATCTTAGGCATATTTCACATTTTGTAAAATATTTCTCTCGGCACGGGACACCCTAGTGAGGGAACATTATTCTGATTAAAAAATAAATAAATAAATAAATAACTATTCTAAAACTTTTTATAATCGTAATATTATTTCAACCACAAGCCGTATTTTACTTCAAGTAAATTATGCTGAAATTATCAGGAAAATGAATATTATATATATTTTCTTTAACTTGCTGATACAACTATCTGATCTCAGTTTTACAAAACCATATTTTTGTATTACTGGACAGAATAACATTAATATAAATAAGCAAGGTTTTTAATAAAATTTCTGTTTATTTTGTAACTTACGCTAAGATTTACGTAGTAAATATGTACGTTAGTTTAACAGATTTTCTAAAACCTTTTTCGTACATTTTTTTTGAATTTCGGATCGTTAATGAAGACAATTTGAAAAACAAATAAAACTCTAAATTAGGAACCCGATTCCCCTTTCAACGAGCATCTCAAGGCGCCCATTACAGCTAATAAATCTTTAACTATATATTCTGTTGGCAAACAACAAGAAATAAACGTGAAATATTTGAACATTATTCTCATAATATGAATATGGTTCAAGAAAGTTTTATTTTACTGTAAAAATTCAACACAAAATTGGTTTGAGGTTATAAAAAATGCGCTTTACCCGAAATAAGTGGCCACTAAATCTAGCTTATGACATGTCATAAGCCCTGTAAATGCCTAGACCTACATTCCCTTCCATAAAATTTTCTTCATCTCTGTTGTAATATTTCAATATTAATAATCCCCAAGGGGGTTGAATCTAGTTCATGTCCACAAAAATTAGGATAAACTGAAAGTATTGCTTGTATTATTTTATAGGTTACTTGGAAGAAATCACCATTTGGAAATAAGCCCGTCAATGTATAAAAACGCATTTTTAAAAAGCAAAAAAAAAAACTGCTAATGCTTTATCTAGAATAAACATAATTGAAAGAATAAAACGACAAATGCAACACTAGCGATGCTATTCTGAACCAATCTTGCGGCCGTACAAAACACTTTTATCTCGTGTATTTACATACAACATGTTTTTAAGGCCGCAAGAGCGTTTGGAATGCCACCCCAGAGCAGCTCAGAATTATCTATTATTTATTTTATTTTTTATCATTATATTACATACACAAAATTATAATTTATACAAAGTTACTTTGATTGCCTAGCAAGGGTTATTTACTCCGTTCTGAGATAGTTAAAAATGTATATAAAAAAAACAGTAATTAATAACAACAGTAAAAAATGTTGTGAAAACATAGTAAAAACCATTAAAAATACACATACATGTATGTAAAAATATTGAAAAACTCAGTTTAATGCAATATGGTTTCAGAAGGAATTATTAAGAAGAGCAATTTGTATTTTTTTTATTTTAGAAGATGTACGATCTTGATTTAGTTAACGACTCAGCTCTCCGCTACAAACTGAAAGTAAGTCTCATTGACAATAATAATATTTAGCCTCTATTTGAAAAAAAAGACAAAAACATAGACAAAAAATACTAAATCTACTATGCATATAACATAAGCACCACATTTTACACACATCACTCCATAAGCCACATTCCATACCCGTGTTCACAACAATAGACACACCAACACAAATAGCGTCACGTGTTAGACATATTCTCGTTTCATCTGACAAGACTAAGTTTTCACTACATTTATAACTTTATTTTAACTGTTTTTGCTTCATTTTTTTACATTTTTACTGTGTTTTTACTACATTTTTGACCATGTTTGTACTCCATTTTTTAGTTTGTAATTCACTTTGTCTACTGTCTTTATAACTGTTCCATATTAACAGACATGTTCAGAAAATTGTATTATATACAGTGTTGTATACGTAATTGGCCCTGTGTTGTTTTATTTTGAAAAAAAAAAGAATTTTACCAATTTACACTGTGTACACAACAATAAATATAAATAAATAAAAAAAGTGAATGGGTAATTAATTTTTTTACAATTTTTTTCATTTTTTATTTATAACATATTTTACTTTATTTTTTACTATGTTTTTTCTCTCGCTCTACTCGGTATTTTTCTACGTTTTTTTAAATATGCTTTTTGTTATTTTGCCCAAACATTATTTTTTTACTTAAACTTTTAATATGTTTTTTACTATGTATTCTGTTTATATTTCGCATTTTACCGAGTTTTACAATATTTTTATGTACATATTTATAAATTTTTAATATTTGTAACTATGTTTTCACTACATTTATAACTTTATTTTAACTGTTTTTGCTTCATTTTTTTTACATTTTTACTATGTTTTTACTACATTTTTGACCATGTTTGTACTCCATTTTTTAGTTTGTTATTCACTTTGTCTACTGTCTTTATAACTGTTCCATATTAATTACTGTTTTTTTATTTATTTTGACTGTCTTAGAATGGGGTTAATAACCCTAGATGGGCAGTCAAAGCAACTTTGTATAAATTATAATTTTGTGTGTGTGATATAATTTGATAATAAATAAAAAATAAATAAATTCATCTTATCAAAAAGAATGAAAAAAGTCCAATAGCTGTATTCGAAGGCACTTGATGTTTTTTCCAAGACCATCGACGACAAAAATCACGAAAATAAATTTAATGTTTAAAGGAAGACATTAAAGATAATAAATCACTCTGTTTATTATTTAAATAAATTTACGAAAACAAAGCAGGGAAGTAGGGCTATGTGGCGTATTGTGGCGTAAACCCCGAGTACCCATTTAAGGGGATGAATTTGCAATAAACCGGAAAGCATTGTCTTAAAAATCTATCTTTTCATCTTAATGTGGGTGAATACCGGTTTTATTTATACTGTAAACAATATATTTTTATCTTTCTTTGTGACAAAACAGTACAGTATTTTAGTTCTTGAAATTACATACTCGTAAGAACAATAGAAAGTAAATAATAACACTGCTATAAAATTGCTTCGACCAAAGCTTTATGTTAATTGCTTTATTTTTTTTACTTAATTTATATTATATTTGCGTATCAGCTATTTACAATTTATATTTATCACTTTTCACAAAATTATAAATCAACGTTATTACAATGAACATTTTTTTTAAAATACCGTGAGTTTAATTTATACCTTATACTTTTAGACATCCCATCGTACAATTAAAACTCTTTATTTATTTATTTTCCAGAAACAAACAGTCAACAATGATATAATAACATAAAAAAGATACGGTTAAAGGACAGACCAGCGAAGTTTCTAAATAAATATCATACACATTAAATTGTCGTTCAATAAAAGGGTGTGTTGGCAACATTTCAAAAAATATAAAAACAAACTATCTTGAATAATAAAATCTACAAAAGAAAACTATTAGAAGAAAAAACTTGAATTGTCTGAAAATAATACTGAAAATGTGTGGAATAGCATAAATAAAATAAAAGATAAAGAAGCATGCAAAAGAATATAATAAATGAAGATTATAAATAACATTCAAATGAACACCCACAAAAAGTTGCAAATATATTTAACAAACACTTTTCGAACGTTGGAAGAAATCTTGCACAAGATTTCTCATCAAAATCAAATATAACTGATACGAATCCGTACACTAATAATGAACGAGGTAACACTCTTAATATATTTTAAAGCACCACAGAGACTCAAAAAGAGAAAATTATCAATAGTATGAAAGAAGGTTTATCTTTGGGTTTCGATTGAATTTCTGCTAAAAAAATCTTCGAAATCTTCAAAATCTTCAAAATCTTCAAAATCTTCAAAGCAGTTTTTCTCAGAACGAGGGAATGGCCTAAGCAAAAGCGTTCTTGGATTCGTTAAGAAAAATCAAATAAGAGTTAGATTGATACTTCGTACAATAATAACAATTATTAAAGAACAATTCCCGCAAATACAATAAAGTAAACAATAACAACCTTCTTTACTAGTATCCTTAAGGATTATTTTATTTCCACGTTTCCCGGGCGAATAAAACTTTAATAGGCTTTATATCTATCCAGGCAGAAATGCCCATAAAATACTTCATAAACTGGTTCTCATTTGTTTTGTATTTAATCGTCGTAAATTTATAATTAACTCCCCCCCCTACAAAGGAATAAAATCAAGGGGGTGGAAAATCGACTGAAAAAATTTTTCATTGGATTTTGTTTATATGGTAAAATAATTGATAATTTTCAGGATTGTCGTTAATTGGAAGCCATTTGAATTGAATTTTCTCAGAGAAACATATTTATTTCTTCCGATCATCAACTTCGTTATGTTTTTTATCAAAGCCTTTAATTCAATTGAAATAACTCTAGAAAAATCTACTCAAATTGATATCGTGTTAAATAATCAAATGGGTGGCTATTTAAATATTTGAAGCAAAGCGTATTTTATTTCTTAAGTTAGCTTATTACCTTTATTTTTCCCAATGATATCATTTAACGAAATTGATTTAAATAGTTTACCACGTTTTTATTCATTTTAAATGTCGAACTAAGTGAGTTTTATTATAAAATTAACTTGAATAACCATAAACGTTACATTTTTTAAAAGAAAAACGTCATCCAAATTTCTAGGCAAAGATTTTGTTTCAGTTTTATTGATATTTTTATTGAAATCATTAACTATAGAGTTTGGTCAAGAAACATCTATAAAAATTACTAATTATACTTGATTTGTACTCTATAAAGTAGGTAAAGATTGTAGGTATCCAGTACTTTAACAAAAGAAAAAAAACACTAATAGAGTTGAAAAATAACAAGGATATAATTACCAAATAATTAAGCAAAGTTTATACGAGGACAATCCGTAAACTAAGGTTTCTAATATTTTTTCACAGTGTAAAACACGTTTATTTGCATTGACACGCACATTTTTGGGAAGCTTAACATCACATAACATCCTTCTAATTTATTAGTACATGCATTCTCGCCAAATGCAGCCTCAGTTATGATGAATAAAACATTTACGCTGTTAA
Organism: Micrasema longulum; assembly: GCF_059751315.1. Classification (NCBI taxonomy): domain Eukaryota; kingdom Metazoa; phylum Arthropoda; class Insecta; order Trichoptera; family Brachycentridae; genus Micrasema; species Micrasema longulum. Next base: position 70,894 of record NW_028278683.1, on the reverse strand, counting down.
TTTTATTTCTATTAATAAGATTGAAGATGCCCAGGTCAAGGCACATCATTAAAAAAAAAAACAACACGTAAATAGGTCCAGTAATTATTAAGTTTTTCGAGGACACGCATACTAACATTGCCTTTTATATATCCAGATGTTATATTTTACCTTTATCGTGAAATATGTTATACTGTTATATTTGTGAAAAACTTTGAATGGATGCATATTTATTTTAAAAATATAATCAAAGTCAATTACAACAGTTACACGATGAAACATATATTCAAGAAACTGAACATAAAGAACATAAAATATGTAGCAAAGACAAATAAGGGCAATAAACAAATAAATACATTTTATTGTTTATAAAACATCTATTGTTTTTCAGAAATTTCAATGTTAAAAAAAGGCGTTGTATTTAATTGATAAGATTAAGAAATATTTTTAAATCACTAATTTAAAAATACCTTATGACTCAATTGTACAATCTTTGTTACAATATGGTATTGTAGGGTGTGGTAGTTTATATGCCAATATATTAAACCCTCTAAAAATAGAACAAAGATAAATTAGAAAACCAATTCTAAAGAAACCCTCAACATTCATTATGGAAAGTCCATATAAAATATTTAAGGCTCACACAGTAGACACTCTTTATAAAATAAATTCTATTATGCAAATTTATAAAGAAGAAAAAATAAAAGAATTTGAGATGAAGAAGTCACTCAGATAGCAGCATAATATTAAAATTCCTAAATTCCACACAAGTCATGGTCAAAATAACTTTGTCTTTAAAGGTGTAAAAAAATAAAATAATCTTTCCAATAAACTACAAATTATTAAAAATAATATATCAATAAATGAATTTAAAGAAATTTTTTGAACGCGTGTAAAAACTACATTAAATTTTAATTAGTATGAATGTATTATTGTTTTATGATTTTTCTTTATATATCCTTTGTTTATTTTTTTTTTCTCGTGAACTCGTATTTAAAATTATATAAACTCTTATAAATAAACAACTACAACAGTGTTAGTCACTCTCCAAGCACAAGAGTTTGCCTTTTTTTTTTGAGTTACAGTGATAACATTTACTAGACGCGTAAAAGTAGATATGTATATATATTTTTTAAAAACATGTACCTTTTATGAAATTTATTAATAAAAAAAAATAAAATCAAAACATACTACTCGTATAAGGATCAATTAAAAAAAAAAAACTTACTTATTATTTTATACTTTAATTTTGTTTTTAATCTTGATCAAGTGGTCATTTCTTTATTTTGCTTTATTCTAATGTGAGTAGAAATTAAATTGAAACTATAGGTACGATATAATTTTTATTTCTGCTAATATACGAGTATAAATGAGATAAAATATATGTTTATAAAGTTAATTTGAAGTTCTAATAAAAGCATTGTCTGGTATCATCTTTAATTAATTTCTTTGTGGCACAAAACTACATTATTTCTTTTATGATAGCACACAAACATTTTCTTCGTACCAAACAAGACATGAGTGGGTTAAACAATAACTTCACGCAAGCGGTCAACCATTTATGGGGAGGATCATATTTTAGGCTTCCCGGGGACTCTTTGTAAGTCAGAACAATCGCGTTCGGTAGTAATTGTAGCGAATGCCTTGGCTTGCTGTTCCGTTTCCGTTGTCACTGGTCACACGGACATAGAGCCTTTTCTACTTCCGGGAAATAAATCATACAGATAACTCCACCGTGGCATAAACCATGAACCAGAGATGGACTCGAGATAACTAAAAGATTGTGATTTCGTAAATATGACATTAAAAAATACATTTTTTTCCTAAACGGGAGCGTTCTTTATGATTGCCGTTTGACAAAAAAATTAAAGTAAAAAATACACAAAATATAAATTTTTATTTTTTTATTCGAATGTTTATATGTAAGTTACGCTATTTTTCACTTGAATTGTTTTGCCATTTATTTGGATTGTTATTATTAATATTGTTATGTGCCCAGGCAAATTAGACCAATAAAAGGTGATCGAGGGGAAAAAAGCCGGAGTTTTGAAACATGGCATGATTGTTTGTTGGTGTCTACTGCATAACATACCCAAAGTCCCCAAACAACATAAAATATTTTCATTATACAATCAGTACTGTTTGTCCTAATCAGTGCATGTGCTTATTAAAATGCATGGCGTGTTGGTTTTATATTTTTGTGCAATAATTATGGTGAAAGTGTATAGTGGGTTTTGCATGTTGGTTTAGTGTCTTGGCAAAGAGACGGAGACGCTTCGAGATATAGAAAAGTCGGTAAGTAGTTATATACAAATATTTAATCATATTTACGAATAATTATATCCGAAGTATTGCTAGGACAATTACATATTGTATTTAATGTATGGAATTGCTCTATAGACTCCTTTTTGAGGGATACGTTCTTTTATTAATGGATGTATTTACACCTTACGATTACTTACAAAAACAGGATAAAAAATGTAACAGTTATTATTATTTTTTTTCAATATAAATTTGGACCCCTGTATTTAGTAGCCTCACGTGTCATGTACAAGGCTAAGGTACTTGGAAAAAATCATTTTTGTTTGTCTTAGAAATGGGGTGTACGATCACTGATTTTGGTTTATTACCTTTATGAGTTGAACCACCATTGTTGCAAAGTCCAAGAACAATGGAGCATGATAATTACTTCTAACAATAGTGTTGATATCTGTTAAGGATATTCCCTCTTTCCTGCATTCTGCTTCAAGATTATGGCGTTGTAAACTGAAAAATGGGCACTGAAATAACAGATATTCGATACTCTGTGAAGAAATATCATCGCATGGACAATAGTCATCATTCCTTAATTTAAACCTATTAAGGTAACATTTCATAGCTCCGTGTCCGGTAAAAATTTGAGTCGTTTCGAAAATACTTTGGCGATGACGACAGAAGTTTGCTGCATCAGCCAGCGATGGGAGAAACATTTAAGTGATTTTACCTGTAGAAGAAGCGCGGTAATGATCCTCCTAACGCTGCTGCGTATTTTGTTTTATACAGCATTTTGCCAAGCAAAAAGGAAATCCTGAAAATAAAGGGGCCTCCTCAGGAAAGTTAAAGCCCGTAAAGAGGTAACTTGAGTTAAGGCTCTTGCATGAATTCGCATCACGTGTCCCAGTTAGGTACACCACCGCACCTTTATCTGCTGCGTCTGTTCTCAGACTTCTTCGTTAGTGGTAAAATCGAACCACCTTATACTGAATAATCTCAAGCACTTAAGCGCTTGAGGTTAATGCCTAGACTTCCATATTTCTTTCATATATATTAAAAAAATAAAAAAATAATAACGATTGTTTTATAATAAAAATAAGATTTTTTTCATCTGTTACATGTCATTTTCAACACATTTTTCTGGATTATATGAAGTATTGTCCAGAAATAAATTTCTTTTATTCCCTTGTAAAAAATGTGTGACACCCTTACATCAGCGTTAAATCCCAAACAACTAGTGTTGCGCGCGCATTCCGCGCATGCGCAACTCCAAGCATGTGCGCGCAAATTCGCAATTGCACAGGGCGCATGCGCATGTCCGATACAAGACGGGCACCGCACTTGTCGACTTGCGCAAGCGTATAGATCTTGAAACGCCGCGAAACACATAGAACGTACGACTTCCTTAAGCCAAAGTTACTGCGACGTGTAGGGTTACATCGGCCGCACGGCACGTTATATTTTGTAGTGGTTTGTTCCTTCCGTTTTCAAACAAGTACTTGCGCGCTAAACAGAGTACGATTTAAGTCCTGAACCTTTGGTGCTTGCGCGTATCAAACTCAAAAGTTGTTTTAAATAAAACCGTTAAAAAAAGGGCCATAAAGATTTTTTCAAATGAAAGGCCATTGAAAGTGCGCCGATTGCAGCATGTTCGCGCTAATTTTGGTACGATTTAAGATCTATGTTATTTTGGTCCCCTTTTCGTTTTCAGTGGTCACAATTTTTAGGCTAGATTGAGTCAACTGAGGAAATATCATTGGAGCTAGGGTCGTGAGATCACATTTCATCCCCCTTCTTCTTGCTCAGGCGGCTGGTTGGTTACCAAAGGTGAAGTATTTATTTTACGGGAAGTCAGTCCGAGAGGAGAGTGACTCTCACCCACGCGTTTCTAAATATAAAACCCCAGTTATATTTCTTTTCATCCGCCTCAAACCATCTTTTATTTATTATTAAAAATCTTTATTAAAAGATCTTTGAAATTCTCCCGGGGTCTTTTTTATTTTCCTTTCAGCATCACATTTTGAGTATATCAACAACAAAATTTCTTAAACAAAAAAAGTAGGATTTTTAAAAAGAATAACAACAAAATCTCGGTTTAAATAAGTAATTTAATATAAAAGGCACTTTTTTGGCGCATTTTAATTATCATTGTTCTAGATTTCTCATTCTAAGAACTGAAAATCAATATAATGTCATGCAGAAAGCTCAGTATAGGGGAATGAGGACAGTATTGAGATGTGGCAGATATACAAAAATTTAACATATGTTAATTTAACATAGTTCACTTTCGATAAAGCAAAGAGTAATTAAGAATACCTTACTTAACATTCAAATTAGAGAATAAATTATTGTTAACATATAACAACAGAGATGGAGAACATTTTAAAGAAGGCAATATAGATGTGATATGTTAATATTAACAGCTCCCCAGGGAGTTGAATCCAGTTCTTGTCTACAAAAATTTGGACAAACTCAAAATATTGTTAATAAATTATTGCTCGAAAACATGTTTAGTGACGTACAGCGAAATAATGAAATTCTTCTAATAAGGTGAAGGTTTCAGACTAGCTAAAACAAGAATCCAGGCAACTCAAAACAATCTGTATCATAAACGACTTAAGATGTTTAATGAGTTGCCAAAAGAGCTAATTGATGCTGGATCTATTGCATTGTTTCGTGGGATGGCTGGCGGTAGTTGTTGTAAAAAACAAACATCCATACTGGTAGATAGTCGTCGGAAAGCGCATGAATTGTATAACAATGATGTGTTTTTAAATTATTCTTGTAAATACGAGTATATTCTTTATTAGTCATAGTATAACTATTAAAGATGTTCAAATTGTATTTGTTCAACTATCTTGAATAACAAATTACAACAGGGATGGAGAATACCTTAAAGAAGGGAATATGGAAGTCTAGGCATTTACAGGGCTTACGACATGCCATTGGCTGGTTTAAGTGGTCACTTTGCACACTATGTAACATTCACCATTTTGCCGGTTATAAAACATCCATATTTTTTTAATTTTTACATTTGTTGATTTTAATGAAATTAAAGAGCTGAAAACTTTATTGTTGTGAACAGCTTTATTTGACTGAATTATTTCACATACTAGGCAACGCCTGAAAACAATTTTTCATTTTTTTAACTTCTTCTTGAACCTGTTGGTTTTATTACAATATTTGAGTTTGCCCCAATGTTTGAAGTCTGGATTTCACCCTCTCAGGAGTCATTAAGATTGACAAATTACAACAGTGATGGAGAATACCTTAAAGAAAGGAATATTTTTATTTTATTTTATTTTATTTATTTTGAATACAAAAAAATGTACAGGTTAAATTAATATAAATGAAAACTATGTAAAATGAAAACATAGTAGGGCCTGCCATCCAATTATATGTATTTACTAAATTATACTGCAATAAAGCGACGATGGTCGAAAGTTTGTATATAAATAATAAATATACTTTATATTAAAATAAAAGAAATATGGACAAAACAAGGAGATGTGTGAAAGAAACGAAGGAAATGAAAAAGGAGTGGTGAGGGATGATTGAAGGAAAGTTGGAGTGGAAAATTGCATTCGATTTCTTAATTAAGAGGAAGAAAAGATACAAAACGTCCATTCTCTGTTATTTCCAATCACACCTATTATTAATATGGAAGTCTAGGCTTTTACAGGGCTTTTGACCTGTTATTAGCTAGTTTATGTGGCCACTTGACACACTGTGAAACATTCACTATTTTGCCTGTGTTTGAACATCCATATTTCTTAAATTCTTCCATTTGTTGATTTTACTGAAGTTAAAGAGCTGAAACCTTTATTGAATACGATACATCATTATTATTATTCATTTATTAGACTTCGTTTTACATAAAACTTTATCTGACTTTGTGAGTACAAAAGAAATGTAAGTGGTCATCGGTTTTGATCCGCGGCATCCGGTCTGTGGTTCATTCAGACGTTTTACATTTCAAATAAAACCTCAAATAGGGACAGGACATTAAACATTCTGAATAAATCATGAAAGGACGACTGATTTTTCATTGCAAAAAATGTCGCTTTATTGTTTCGTTTATTTATCATTTCTACCCTTTGAAATATTCAGGTTGATTTATTGAAAATAAGGAAACGAATATACGACCATTCTTTGTTGTTAGATTTCGAATGAATTTCGAACGTGCAAATCATGTATTAAATTATTATTATTTCCAATGAATTTTACCATTTCCAATTGACTTATTAACATATTTTACAACTTAACATATTACGACGTAGATGTGTTGGGTGTTAACATAAGTTGTGTCCGTTTTTACCCAAAAAATTACCATTTAAAAATGAACACTAGAAGTTAGAAAAAATGGTAAAAGTTTTACGTCATTTGAATTTTTTTTTTGCTCTGTAAGATGTTGTGTTTGTTTTTAAGTTATGTGTCAAAAAATATATTATAAAAATCCTTTAAAAGTGAGCATTTTCGACATTTTGTAAAGTCCACCGTAAAATAATGAAATTTAAATTTTTTTGTAAAATAATGGAGAAGAATTAATTATTGACTAATTTTTTTTTTTTTTGTGTCTTCTTGTTCTTTACATTTATTAAAAAAAAAAACGGAGAAAACTTAAAACTAACAAAATAGTCAATAATGTATTCTTTTTCATTAATATACAATAAATTAGTCAATAATTCATACGATCTTCACCGTACACTGCGCAAACATCGCAAGCAGCTTAGTCAGCTTTATTTCGTATATTGAAAGCGAACAAAAGGAAGTGTAGAAAATACTCACATTCGTCTACTTGTTCTATTTTGAAGGCTTGTTATAAAGTAAAATAAAACAAATAATATAAAAGCAAACACAACATCTTGTAGAACGAAAAATTTTCATTTAAATGTCGTATAATTTTTACAATTTTATTTTACTTTTGGGGCCCTTTTTTAAATTTTGGAAAACATAAACACACTTAATGTAAAAACCTAACAGAAAACATTTAAGAGAAGGGAATAATATGTAATTATGACCCAACAGTCTGGTATAAGTGGCCACTTAAGATGCTGGGTAACATTTACTATTCTGCTAATGTTTGAACATGTTATTAAAAATAAACAAAAAATGTGATGTTTAAGACCTGAAATCTCGACTGATGCAGGTAAGATTCATTTGACTAAATTATTTAATTTAAAATCTACCTTATATCAGATGTTAACAATAATAACTAATTAATGTGAATTTATAATCCCAACATTTTAGAGCGCATAAAATGACATGTACTGAGCAACTATTTAAGAGCTAGGCAACACAGACCATTTATTTTTCCTAAATGATGATGAAATTACCAAATTAACAAATTTACCATTGATGATGCATGTGTGGCGAATTATTGGTCTGTTGAACAGCCTACCGAGAGAGGTGGATCTTTTCCATGCTGGGATTACCAGTTTTAGACTCTTCCTCTCTAACTGTGTATCATAGTGTGTATTAGTGGCTTATTCATATTTGTTTACTATTGTTTTCATGGACTATATGCTGTACCTTAATAATCTATTGTGCGCTATTTATAAAAACCTTTTTTTTTAAATATCTATCATATGTGTATATTATCACTGGCAGTCATGCTGTATTGAACACTTAAATGAAATAAATAAACTCTCTACGGGGTTAAATACAGTCTTTGCCTTAAATTTTTGGTTACAAATCTATATTTTCCATTTCAGTTTACAAATTTAATTTATTTATTATTATAATTATCATGATCACTGATATGAATGAAATTGATTGGAAATGAACGTTTGTCGAAATTACGCAATAGCAAAAATATTATATCCCCCCTTTTAAGAAAAAAAAAATATCTTGCGGGAGCAATAATTGTTAAAACACAACGTAAATGCTTTAAATATTAAAAATACAAACATTTAAGTATTTTGATAAATTATAAGAATCGAAATATTTAATTTTTAAATGATTGGAACTTTAAACTCCTGTATATAATACAATTAGCGTAAATATTTATCATACTAGGCACCAACTGTTTCATTTTCTTATAAGTTTGAAGATTTTGTTCCGTTTTTCATCATTTATTAAAAGTTAAGTCTCGTAAATAAGTTTTCGTTGATATTTCACCGAAAAAATACGATACAGTGTACCTTGAATATTGAAAACATTCAGTACACCGAGTTGAAAATCTACTACGATAGTCTAAAAATATTTAAATGATTTTTATAAAAATATAAAAAAAGTTATATCTAACTAAACCAATAAAATTTATTGATAACATTATTTATAATATTATCAAAATAAATGATTTTTTTACAGTGGAGATTTATCAAAAAATATCGTCACAAAACATCGATAGTAATATTTTGTTTTTTGATAAAAATTTAATGAAATGATTGGTGATTTTTAGTGAAAGCTTACTATTACTTACTTGTAGGATATTTTGATGCTCACCAAATGTAAAAAATATTTAATAACTTGTTTGTATTATTAGGTAACTTAAAAAAAAATATTAAAGGAGCACGACAAGCCAATAAATAATTTAAATCACAGAGCGAATTTTTATTTATTTAAGCGTCACTTATGACGAAATTCAGTTACTGGTAAAACAAATTCAAATTGATTACCATTTTCAAAGGCAAAACTCAAGTTAATGGAAAGTATGCAGATTTTACTGCCTTCATCGTTAAGTTATTCTCTTTAAATGAAATAAGAATGTACGTACTTTCTTCACCTTGAGTTTGTTTTCTGAATACAGGTTTAATAACGCTTTTATTTAGTATAATCAAAATGCAGTTCCACCTAGAAACATTTTAACGTGTAAACCACTTCATATAAAAATAAATGATAAAAAAAAATCACTTTACTTGTTTTAAATGGGCGTTGTACTTCTTTGTGAACAATTATAACACCTGCGTTTTTCTCTATACAACAATCACTAATTACTTTTATAAAAGTAATTTTAATTTTAAAATTGGCAGTAAAACTGTGTTATCATTTTTGGAATTTTAAAAATTATTAGTTCTTCATATATAAAATTTTTTGCACGACTAAATATATGTACATTAGCGAGTTTCTTGTTTAAAATAAATATCTATAAAATCAGTACCGTAATATGGGGTGAGTCGTAACTAAGGGGTAGTAAAAATACTTTTTGGTACAGTTCTTAATTTCGGTTTTGGCAACTCACGTTAAAATTGTCGCAAAATTTCTAGTCAAAACGTGAAAGCTAATAATGTTTTTTGTGGACTGGCAATATTAAAACAATACTTCTAAAGCAATATCCCGCTCTTTTCGCTTACATTGCGAACATTAAGAAGTCAGTGGTTTGACGTTGGTGAAAATTTTAAATATTTCACAAGAATAACCTAAGGTAATGCAACAAGTTATGATTTTACTCCATTTATTTACTTCTATAATATAAAACACGTGAAATTGTATTTACGCTAGATGATGTGAGGTGGTGTCTTATTTTTAACGAATTTCGTGAATAAAAACGACTATAGAGATGAAGAGAAACGACTATTGGGTGAATAAAATCGACTAGTATCGACTAGAAAGGGCGAATAGTAACAACTAATGAGGTAAACAAAAACGATATGTGGGGAAAAAACAACCTTAATTTTAAAGATATTATAAAATAAAAAAAACAGTTTTTTTGTTTGTTTGAAATATAATTATAATTGCACACTTAATAATTTTATTTTTACGATCATCAAAATATCTTAAAATATTTCCATTCATCCCATATAACGTTGCTACTGACACCTTTCAGGAAGTGAAAAGACGCAAGCTATATTTTTTTGCAAAACGTCAAGAAAGATTCGCGTAAGAGCGACATGCCTAGAAAAATTTAAGTCGAAGTCCGTCCTAGGATTTTAATGAAATAAAATTTAAAATTAGTTAACAACATGAAAATATGGACTTTTAAATATGATATTTGTTTCTACTCACCCTATGTTACTGATATATGTATAAAGTTTCTGTGTTATGTAATATTATGATTATTTTTATAAATGAATATAAGATTTTTCCAATTTATGAAAGAACTATTTATTCAAAGCTAGTCAATAAATAATTTTCATAGAGAAGGAAATTTAATAAACAAGGTCTTGTCCAATAAGCAAGGGAAATTAAAAAAGCATAGAGAAATATTCCATAGGATTTTATATTCCGTATAAGTTAATGGTGTCGAAAAACAGGGAAACATAGTAAATGGTCCCATAAAAATGAGTGAATTGAAAAAGTTAATTCAAAGCAATTAAAGTTCAGGATCTATTATTACATCTTTATTGTTTTCGGAGAATATGAATACAAAAGCTATCATTTTATACTAATTCAAAAATGTATTCAATCTGAATATAAGTAATAAATTCAAAGTACTTTTTTCCTTAACGATTTAAACCGATCGACAGGTTACCAAATAAACCATTGTGAATGAATATAAACAGTTCATGAATTTAAGATGTTAAAAGTTTTTTAAAAACAACATGAGTTACACACTGTAAACTACATAATGTAACTACAAAATAAACAAATAAATAATTATTACCTCAGAGAGACTAGACATTGCCAAGTCTGGAAGTTTCATCTTTCGAAAAGTGAGATAATAATTATTTATATTTTGTTTGCGGTAGGAATACATCAACCAACCTGTCCTTGGACACTCCATTGCAAAGCATAAGCATTCTTGTCATTGGTAAAAAGAAACCATGATTTGGTACGCTTTCACTTACTTATTTGACCAATTAGCGCTTTCACCCTCCAATAGACATTTTTAAACTAGTAAATAATATGCAGCATTAGGATAATTTATACAAAACTATATATGATCTATTTTATATTAATTTATCGTGCACTTAAGACATTATTTAGTATTTTATAAATTATCTTAAAATTGTATAATATTTACCAGTTAAAAGATGCTCATTAGAGGTTGAAAGCATAAAATGTTAAAATGAATGAGTGAAAGTGTACCAAGCATTTTTAATTAACAAATAATATTCAAACGGAATCTCATCAAGGATAATTTCAATGAATAAAAAATCGAATCTGTTAAGCAGTTTTAAAATGCCTTCAGAAGACGACTCAGTTGTCCCATAAATATATTTCAAAAGAAAACATAAATGGAGTGAATGAAGTGAATTTTTTAAATGATTGTAGTTAAGGCCGGATTCCACGCCCTAGGGAGATATGAAGATTGACATTTATTGCAACGGAGGGAGAAATCATTTTAAAGAAGAGAAAATAAAAATCTGGCAATAAACGTCAATCTTAAAATCTCAATGTCAATCTTAAAATCTCAAAATTTTCTCTCTCTTTTGCAACAAATTAAGAAATTGTTTTATTTTTTATATATTTAGATACATCTCACCTATATTAATAAAAAAATCAGCTCTTTTACTTTGAAAAAGTCAACAGTGAAAGCACTCCTTATACATATCCGAAAACCATTTTTAAGACCGAGGGTCTTCCTATCGGATTAACTTATAACAGAAAATTTTGTTTGGTTGAAAATCATATACCTATTTTTTATTTATATAAAATTGTAAAAAAATATAATTTTAAAAACCCCTTCGGATACATGAAACAAATCAACATCTTGAGCAATATTGTTCAGCATAGCGGTAGCCTTTCCAACAGGCATAACCATTAGCAGGTTGGTACTGTATATTGGAATATGAAACAATCTATGCTGACGCTGTCTTAGGAACATACAAACGAATGTTTATCATAGTCTCTGAATTATCGACCGTACCGCGCAAGACTTGATAAAAATGTGTAGTGCAAAAAATACACATTCCTTCTAGTCTCTAAACTGTTGAAGCCAGGCGAACCCTGGAGAAAGTCGGTCGGGCAGAGCTAAGGGTAATACCCGCACTCTCTCATTTAAAGATATCTCAGAAACTTCTTTTGGATATTCTCTATCATAAGAGAGAGCTTCAGCTCATGTGGCCTCCAAATCATCGAGACACTCTCGAGTCTAATTCGCACCAAGGAGTTGTAAAGAGTTCTCAGTTTTACTTCCGCTTCCGCATCCGTTCCCGTTTCTGTTTCAGCTAAAATTTACTTTTACATCTGTTTCCGTTTCTGCTTCCGTTATGACACTTCCACTAATATGTAGGAGGTATATGTCGGATTTTGTCTTTCTTCCTCATGGCCAAATTTCAATTACACGGACAGAAGCAAAAATTGTCCTCTTTGCTTCCTGACAGTCAAATTTGTCCTGGTGTAAAAAAATTATATCTCTTATATGAGAATGCATTTGATGAATTTATTCACTGTCATGCCTTGGGCATGTTTTAGTAGTTTCGGCCATTTTTAAGTAATTAATTCTAAAAAAATACTTTTTGGGATTAGTTTTGTCTAGAGCTGTCACCCGTTGGGTTGTATAAAATTATACTCCCTTACAAATCTCAATATTATAATTTATTATGAGTGCAGGTAAGTGATTTGATAATAAATATAACAATGCGGGTTTTTCATTTATTTTTGTAAACATATCGTTTTGGAAAGATAACAAATTTTTTAATTGCATTTCCCTGACAGTAAAAATTTTTACCACTGTTTTTTTCAGAATATTTTATTAACATAACTAAAAAATAAAAAGTTCAAAAACTCTACTAAATCTATGTTTAAAGATCATATATTTTAAGTTACAAAAATCTAGTATTTCTGATAAGTTTCCATTTGTTTTTATTTTTAATTTTAAATTGTAATTATATATTTTTAAGTTGTTAATAACCTTTGTATGTTTAAAAACTATGTGAGTGTTAGTAAATAAATAAATAAATATTCATTTAACAGTATCAGTTTAAAAGACTAAAGATGGAAGAATCAAGAAAATATGGATATTCAAACATTGGCAGAATAGTGAATGTTACACACTTTGGAAATTGATTAATTTAACTAGCCATGGCAGGTCATAACCCTTGTAAATACCTAGACATTTATATTATCTTCTCGAAAATGATTTATTCATTTAAATGTACAAAACAATACTACTGCCAATAACAATGTACATAAATCATATAATTATCATATGGACATATCATATAATCATATAAAAACATGATATTAAAAAAAGTACAATAGATTATTATTTCCCTCTCTGTTGCGAAGATGCGTATTTTAATCTTCTGAGTTGATTACAATATGTTGTTGTTTTTTAAACTAGTTTTACTAACTAAACCATTTCAATGGGTTTTCAAACCAGCCAAAATCATTAGATAGATTATTTGTTTACTAAAAACGCCATGAAAAAGCTTTCTGGGGATAAAAAATCTCTTAATGAAGAAAATATGGATGTTTATTTTACTAATTGTAACTGTTCAGGCGGATGAAGAACACATTCCTGTATATGAAGTAGAACCAAAATTCTGGACGAGTAATTCAAACTCGATGGGTGCTTTAAGCTAAAAATCCTGAATAAGGAAATCAATTGTGTAGCGGTTGACCCTTTCGTTTACCATTTTTTAGATCCCGTGTTTGTTTCCTGGAAGGGCGGACATAACATATTAATTCTAATGGTTATTTGAACTGCAGTTTTTCTTTGTTCCTGGACCGGCACCTGAAGCGTGAAACTGATCAGTGTGATCACATCACTTTCATGTAACATGTGATCGAAAAACGCTGCATTTTTTAAATTAATGTAATTTGCGTTTTCATGATTTACCCAAAAATTTCAATTTTCGGGGCTAATTTCAACGAATTGTAAATAACTCACTTAAAAAATGGGAGTCAAGTTGTCGTAGAATGGGGTTTGAAGTTCGGAGCTTTGATCCGTGAGTCCAAGCCACTAGTCACAAGGCCACATCCACACCAGTGGGAAATGATAATGATGAATGAACATTTACTATTCCGCTGATGAACAAAACACTTAAATTCTTTCACTAAACTCAAAATATTATAAAATGTACATAAATATAAGTTTATTACCAGTTAGTGATTGTAAGTTACGGTTTCATAGATTATGTTATTTAAAATCCGGTTAGTTTAAGCTATTCCATGATTTTCCTTTTTAAAATATAGGATTTTTCAATAGCTTGGCAATAGAGGCGAGCGTTTTGCGACGCGGCGCGGGCGAGGTGAACTCAAAAATTTGTAAAATCTGCGCCTAAATTCACGCTGCACCAACACCACTGACGAATTATTCCTCAAAAGAATCGAAACAATTTTTACGCGTTCTTAAGAAGCATAGATAAAAATAAATTGAAAAATCAAATTGACTTTTTTTTAAATATAAGAAATATAATAAGCCTAAAAAAACTTGTAAAAATATATTACGCAATAAGTCAATCAGTTTTGGAATATAGAATAATTGGATGGGATATGCAAATGACACATTGATCAAATAAATAATAACTGCACAAAAAGCTTTAATAAAAATTATCTTAAGAGTCCCAATCAGAACAAGTTCCCTCGGTATATTTGTTTATCTTAATGTAACATCTGTAAAACAACTTTTTGTAAATGCTCTGTTACTGTAAGAACACAAACATTATTTTCTACCTTCCATAAACTCATTTCACAAATAAAAGAGTTACTAGATACTCCACCCTGATGCTGCAAAAACAAGGAAAAATTAATACAACCTTCGGTCAAAGAGTATTGGCTTACTACTCGGTTAAAGTGTGAAATATACTTCCATTGTCCATAAGGACAATTAGTAAGTACTCACAATATAAAATTGCTATTAAGAAATGGATATTGGATGTGGGTTACGCACGGATCAATGAGTGTATCAAGCCAAATAGGTAAAAATTTGTGTCCTGTTAATGAATTTGTTGTTTTTTTTAAATTATTTTAGTTTATATTGCTTTTTATGTTTAAGATGATAATAAGGTTAATTAGATTATTTTGATAACTTTCTTATTATATTTGCAATGTTAAATAACTAATTTAAGGCATGTTTCACTTATTGTAAAATGTTTCCCTCGGCACGGGACACCCCAGTGAGAGAACATTATTTTGTATAAAAAAATAATACAAACATTGTAAAAGTATAAATAAATGAATAAATAACAATTCATGTCTTGTTGACGTATTTTTTGTATTTGTTTACTTCACAAACATCAAAGCAGAACTGATATTTGACTACATTTGCAAAAATTATGGCATCCGATAGGCTGATGACTTTTGTTCCACCTTGTATATGTATTTGTATGAATAAATAATGAATTGAAAAATCATTTTTTTATTACATTTCGAAGAATGAGCGTTGCTTTTGAAAAAACACTAAATTAATAAAAAATTTGTTTAGTATGTTCAAAAGTTTGTACACAGGCTGCCTTCCATAATTCTTTTTCAAAAATGTGTTCCCTCTATGTTGCAACAAATTAAGATCCCAATATGAATGTTTTACCTTCTCTTACTTTATTATTTTTATCAAATTTATTTATATTTATGAGTATCATTAATCAAGTGGTCGAAATTTCTAGAAAGTTCCCATAGTTGACGGTTAACAAAGTTTTACATTTACGTGCCTAGGATTCTTAATTACAAAACGCGCTAGACAACCCTTCTGTATTTATTACAATGGTAGGTGAAATAAAACGAATTTCATTAATCACAATACCTTTGTTAGCAAATTTAGAAAGGCTTTATATTTGTAAAGTTTGAAAATAAATAATTTATTTATAAACCCCCTTTGTTTTACTTTTATAAAAAAAACCAGTAAAATGACATGATTCGGGTTTTAAGTTAATCTTTCATAGTTATTTTTGTAAGTGTGCAATCCTTATTATTATTTATTTAATTTACATATGTACTATTATAATATAAGATTAAGAAATAAATACCGAAATATAGTTACAAGTCTGTAAACCATATTCCCATAGATAATGATGAATTAAATGAAGATGTTAAGTACTAAATAAACTTTTTTTATACAAGCAAAACATACGATTATAAATATCCAGATCCTACCCACATCCTTCCTAATTTAAATAGTCGTTATTATTAAGTAAATAACAGCATTTATCGATACTATTCCTGGCCGATTACCTTTCTTTCCCATCCTTCCCTTGATCCATCCTTATGGTACCTACCTAACATCAAGATAGAGGAATTCGAAATTAGAAAATTCGGATTTAGAACAAAAACAAAACAAAATTTTGACTTCACATATGTTCGGATAAAAAGAGGTGGGATTCGTCGTGCGTCGTTAAAAACATTGTTAAATTTTATAGTACATTTTGTCATCTAGTGCCCAAAATCGAAGAACATTCACATCATATTAAAGGTAGGTATTCATTCCATGTTCCTATATTTTATTCAAATATTTCCCTATCACAGAACTGAATGAAATTCACTTTTCATTTACAGTCCGCCTTTTTATTGACAGTTATTGTCTTACTGCCCAGCAAACAAGTCACATATTGTTACAAGTGTTACTCTAATAAGCTCTTATCATCATAAATCTGCATTGGCATAATTTCGGATAAAGTAAAAGTTGTGTTACTCAAACTGCTTTGAACATGCATTTTAACAACAGCAAACACGATACCTTTATATACTCTAGATACTTTTACATTACAATTTTTTTATCAAAATTTCTCAATAACATATTTTTTCAAATTAATTTGAAATATTTCGATCTTTTTTATCTCCTTTATTTCTTCAGGTAACTCATTCTACAGCTTCAATCCCTTGTTTATATTGTATGAGGAAAGTATATTTTTGTTACATTAGTTTTGGTCTTTTGTTTTAGTCGCCTAATCTAGTCGGTGGTTGAGGAAGCTCGAGTAGAATTCAAAAAGTTTCTCCCCCAAAATTCCCACATCAAAATGGCGCGACTGATTGGCATGGTGTTCACATCTCTGTATATTCATACGGGAAATCGGCGTTATGGTTTGTTTGTTTAAAATAAAAAATTACAATGTTTACTGCCATCATGCCATTTCCCTGGAGAGGCAGAGAGCATGCAACGTCACGCCAGTCATTGCGCCTTTTAAGTGTGTAAAGTGACCACTTAAACCAGCCAATGACAGGTCATAAGCCCTGTAGATGCCTAGACCTCGATATAACCTTCTCTTGAATGTTTTTCGTCCCTGTCGTAATATGTGAGCATTTCTAATTTCTTCCATATTGCTGTGTATTCACTTTTAATTGTGTCTGTTTTTGAAATATCCAGATATGAGATTGTGAATTATCTAATCATGCCACGTTATTCTTAGTCGTTGTCGTCCTATGTTACCATTTGTTCTTGCTAATATTGTATGTAATGCCTACATACTTTTGAAGTTTGTAAATTCACGTAATTGTATTTTGAAAATTGGTAAATTGATCTTAAAAAATACATACTAACAAAGTCGCAAACTTGCAGTGATAAGTAAATATTAAGTAAGAAAATTGGCTATCTTAGAGGAATAAATAGAGTGCATTGGCTTAAGTCAGGCTAACCCAGTTTTATAGGGGTTTTGTTACTTTACGAGAACTTTCACGCTGTCACCGCTAAAAGCTTAAAGTGACATGACCGACATATTACCTGCATCTTACCGTTTCCGTCAGGAAAACTAGCGCTTATGTTGTTACAGGGAGGAAAAATGCTTTTCAAAATTTCAGTGAATTTACACACCGCGTTTTGCGAGTTTCATTTTGATGTTTCTCAACATTTTCAATAAAGTAAATATTCATTTACAAATGATACAGCTTTCATTCTTCAATTGAGATAAGATAATTATTTTTTCTGTATCCAGGTGGAAGAAAAATACAGTTATATATGTGAAATAGAACCAGAACCCTGAAAAAGTGTTTTTGACGCGATGGCGGCTCTCAGGTTAAAACCCTGAATTAAAAAATCGAGTGGAGATAAATCCGCCTCATGATGTGGTGGTTGTCGCATTTGCTTACTAAGCTTCAGGTCCTGGGTTAGATTCCTGTGAAGGTCTAAATGATAATACCAAAGCTTAAAATACATAATTCAGAAATAATCTATGCATGGTTTATTAACATTTGTTGATTTATCATCATTTTGAGAAAAATAAACTTTAAATAATTTTCTAGTTCAAAATGATTTTTTTAAAACACAATAAAAAAAAAATCCTTTTAGTTTGAACTTATGTAAATGCAAGATACCACTATTTTTTTTTACATAACCACAGAATGGTCTAATGGTCAGTGAATTTGCCTATCATGCAAGTCTGACGTCAACTGTTCGTTGACATGAAATATTTATTTAAGGTAAATTTCAAAGTTTTTGGTAAGACTTAAGCGTGGCACTGATTATTTTGCTATAGAAAAATACATATGCATTTTGGAAATTATTCTCGATAAGTTGTCGTCGGAGTGCCAATGCAGTGCCTTAAACACCATTGGTTTCGAAAGAGGGAAATTGGAGAGAAGGTTTAATTCTCTTTTGATAATCTTTTACTTCACAAAAATTAACAGACTGAATAATTAAAGAAGAATAGTAAGTGTTACACTGTGTGTAAAGTGGTCACTTGAATAGGTCACTGACCGATCTTTTCTCTAAAATGTTCTCCATGCTTTCCATAAAATGTTTTTTTAAATAACTACTGAGCGGTGAATTGCAGTGCTTGTTAACTAACATTTGGAAAAACTCAAAATATTATTGATTATTCATTAATCTTTTCCCTGCTCCTATATCCTGGTTTATACAGGGTCGGGCCTGCTAAGCAGCAGAATCTTTTATCTTGGGTTGTCACAATGTCAACTTTTTGTGTTGCCAACTTCTTTGTAGTAGACATCCATATTCCTAAGTGTCTACTTCTATCTCTAAGTTTAGCTGGAACATTGAGCGCTCTTCTTACTGAATAGTTCTCATCTCTAAGCAAGACAAGACTATACCATCTTATCCTGCTTTCGTTCAGTATTTCAGCTATCGGTACCAATTTGAACAATTCACTGATATACTCATTGCGGATCTTATCTAGGCATGTTACACTACCTGCCACACGCAAAATTTTCATTTAAGTTATATGCAGCTGTTGTTCGTGCTTTTTTGATACTGTCCAACATTATGCACCGTTCAACATTGCAGGTAATACCACCGTTTTGTATACTTTGCCTTTGATATTAATTGGCATCCTTTAATTGCCGAGTACGCCAGAAAGAGATCCTTACTTAAACCAAGTTCGTTGTTCCTTCAATGCCTTTGGGACTGTAAACAAGGGTGCCTTTTGACGAAACGTGTTCAAAGAAAATTGGTGAGTGTTCGTTTTGCTTTCGATATCATCATCATCAACGTTTCCTTTCCACCCCTAATGATGCATAGGGCACTGCATTGGTACACCAATCACAGCGTTACTTGATCATTTTTGTTACATGAAGGTAAGATGCTCGATCCTATGCCTTCAGTACCAGTCCAGGGACAATGAAATATTCTAGTGTTAAAACACCGTTTTAAATAAAAATTTCATATCAAACATGTCAGGAATCAAACCTGAGACCTCTTGCATGGTAGGAAAATGGTTTTCGAAATACGTTAAAGCGAATTTAATATCTTTATTTATTTTTTCAATATTGAAATGTCATTATCAAAATATTTAAGTTGTTCCTTTATCCTTCTTCTTTCCTTCCTATCTCCTCTCCTCTTTTAATTATTTTTTTTAAAGTTACTATGTGTTTTTAATTTAGTTTAATATCATAAGATTCAATATATCCATATAAACGGTTTGGGTAGGTAGGAAAAAATTGTGTAAAGGTAATATGCCCGCCCTTATATGTATATATATTGTTTATGCATATTAAGTGTTAAATAAACAAATTAATATATTACTCCAGGAATTAAATGAAAGGGGTAAGGACTTACATTTTTCTTCCTTTGACACTTGTTCTAGCAAAGCCCTCGATCGTTTTGTAAGCACTCTGTGTTATTTTATTGATCTGGGCCCGTTACCTTAGATCGATTTTTAAAAGGGTTGTCTGGTGTGTTGTTCGTGACGATATAACAAGAAGTACAAATGCTTTCTTGACTTTCCGTTGGGAAAGGAAGTGACGTCAGAGATTGTGGAGATCAAAACAAGGGCCACCGGATTTCATGGGATAGGATGGTTTGTCATTTGAATCAAGATACACACGAATCCAAAACAACAATGGTGTATTGATTTTGAAATATTTTTATCTTTGTCTATATTGCTGAATACTGCTTCGTCACACAAAAATAACGTATTTTCAACAAGTATATTTGCGGCAAAAGATGCACTATAAATGATATTTTGCTGATTCAGTCTGTAGTGATTTAATGAAAATTAAGCTGTTAAGTAAGTCTGAATACTATTCCAAAATTGGTAAATAATAAGTAATATAATTTAACATCACTATTCTGTTTGAAATTCTCCGAGAAATCGCAATGGTTGACTAACGTAATAAATAATGCTGGCATTGAAAAATGTAATAAAATCAGGGAAATGGTATAACGGCTTTCGTCGGCGGCCTATCTCGGTTCATATTAAATTCATAAATTGGAATATCTGATAAAAACAAATATCCGGCTGGCGGCATGTCACAAATTTGATTCGAATTTATGCAGAGTGGAGAGGACAAATAATACATACACTCCGACCTACTCTTGAAACGGGTATACAGAGACATCTAGCGAAAATCAATGATTCCTTCTTTATAATTTAAACTAGAAAATCTTATTTTCAATTATCTATAATCGTCATTATCAATCCCCTTTCCACCATTGGTGCATATGGCACTGCATTTGTAAACCTAATGCAGATCTGTTACATGCAAATAAAAACTTACGCTTAAACCAAAACCGTACAGTACATTAGCGCCATTATTTTTGGGAAGTAGTAGGCACAGCATGACAGTATTCTAAAATAAAATATTTAAAAAAAACTAATGAAAACCGTAATAAAAAAAATGTGTATTTGCGTTTTAACCTGTTTACTTATTTTACGGAAACATACAGTCAACAATGATTAGATTACAACATATACATATAAATTTAAAAGACATACTTGCGATGTTTCTAAATAAAAATCATACATTTTAAATTATGATACATTTTTTTATTTACGCGTGCATATATGCATGTACTTATTTATTAAAATACTTCATATACTTAAAAAGTTTAGTTTTTTGACAAAATATCTACACTCTACTATGAAGAGTGGAAAGGTAAAGAGGAAAGGAAAGAGGGAGGAGAAAGAAAAAAACTCAAATATTCAGGATGTGAGATTTCATACGTGATTTGCATTTAAACAAAAAAGGGTGTAAGAATATGTAAAAGGGTGTGTACAGGTGTGTTTGTATGTATTTTGTTTGAGAGTAAGGGTTCAAGTGTGTGTAAGCGTGTGCATTATGAAAAAGCAAGTGAGAGTGTATCGCAGCCAGAAAGAATGGGCGTATTTATTCGTTCTTCGACCGCCATCCAGGAGTAACGTTTAAAATCGGAACTTAAATGCCTGCTTGTATTATGATCGCGTGTAACATTGCTTGGATAAATATTTAAAAAAAAATTGTACAACTTTTCATTTTTAAACATTTGTTCATGAGAGATTGAAAAAGCTTCAAATATTTAATGTTCAAATAACTTTTTTTTAAAACGGCAAACTACGCCTAGTGGCGCAATTGCGAAGCTCTTCTTACTTAAAATGATCCACTGATAGGAGTACAATTTTAAAATATAATTACGTGACTTAACATTATTTTTTCCTTCCTCGAAATCCAGAGAAAATAAATACACGGGTCAAAATTATAAGGAATTTAAGGAATTAATCTATTTGGAATCTGTTGGGCATGACTCAGCGTTTGGACATAAGTAAAGTTGTCATCATTTTTGGGGCATGTCTATGTGTATTAATATGTCAATGGTCAGTGGTCTGTTTGCTAAACGTTAGTGGTTGCAACTATAGAAATCCACTGTTTATCATGACATGTGTAAAGTTTATGGAATCTGTAAACATGTACTCATATCTATATACTTTTTTGATATGTTTTTTTACCTAAATATATTTTATTATGTCTTATGCTATATTTTTTCCTATGTATTTTACTACACATTTTTAAAAAATTGTTTTTTGCCAAATACATACATATTTTTAACCATGTCTTTTTCTATGTTTTTTACTATGTTTTTTGTTTGTACTACTTTTTTTACGCGGTTTTAAAAGATGTTTTTTACTATGTCATCTACTACATTTTTTCTAGGTTTACTATGTTTCATACTATATTTTTAATTTGTCTACTTACTTTATTTATTTTGACCATGTATTAATTACTGTTTTTATATATTTCTTACTGTCTTAGAATGGGGTAAGTAACCAGGCAGTCAAAACAACTTTGTATAAACGTTGTCAGAAAATAATCCTGAATAAATAGGCCTTTTATAATATATACTTCGTACCCCGTCTTTCAATTGCAAACAAGTTCTTAAAATATTTTAAACCTGAATTGTCTATGACTGATCATAGACACGCGAACCAATAAGAACATGGTTCGTTAACCAATCAAGTCAATGTAACTTCTACTTACCAAATGCTCATTCCTGTTTAATTTTTCTGCCTTGTATGTTTATCAAATGCCTATTATTACAATTAATTGTATATGTAAAGTAAACTCTTTTTAGTCCCCCTACACCACGAGTAACACAGGAGAGAAAGCCGTCCACCACAAAGTTAAAATATTCACTCCCTGAGGAAGTATCATGCTCTGCCATTCCTTGCTCACGACCACTGGAGTTCTGACTCTTGAGAGAGACTTCTTTCCCTTTATTTTTATTACCCTATCTACGTATAATTTTATGTATGTGGTAGGATAATAATTAATAATAAAGTACATAAACATTTTGTCATATTTGTATTTAAAATAAACGCTACTTCATATGAAGCACTGCTCTGAAACCAAAAAAGGCTTAAGTAAATTAACCTTTCCATCATAATTCCTTTACCATCCTGCTAAGTTTGATGATAAAAACGTGCTGTAGGTTGGACATGCAATGAACTTCAAGTGTTTACATTATGCTGTGGAGTTTAATGTCTCACCCTGTAATCTCTAGCGATGGCGTTTTTGACGCAAGGCAAGTTGCTTCCATTCTGCTCAGCTCCGTTGGGATCTGTCGTTTTCAGTCGCATTTTATTGACATGAAAACCAGAACCGTAGCAGTACATGAGCGCCATTGTCGTTGGGAAGTAGTAGGCACAGCACGACAGTATTCTAAAATCAAATAAAAATAACAAATGAGAACCGTATTTTTTGAAAAACAATTGAGATTTTATCGAATATTTCTATTTCAAAAGCGTTTATGGTTATCATCATCCCCCTTTCCGCACCCAATGGTACACTACATTGAATAACCAAATTTAGTGTGATTCAATCATCTTTTACATGAAGGAAAGGTGATCAGTCCTTGGCCATTTCAAGAAAAACGAAATACGGTGGTTTAAAGAGCCTTTAATCAATAATTTACGTCCATCCTACCAGAAATCAAACTCAGGATTTCAACAATGGTAGACGAACGCACCAACCACTACACAACCAGGCCGACTTATTTTCGCAGATTTCTTTATTCAGAATTTTTACCTGAGAGCAGACATCAAGTCGAAAACACACGTCCAGGGTTCTTGTTCTCATAACTTTATTCTTTACCCGCCTAAAGTGGTATTCTGAATATTGTCTACTTTCTAGAGAGTGGTAAATTTCAGGATTTTTATTTTTTAATTTGACGATGATTTGCTTCATGCAATGGCCACACTTGTGATTAAACGTCAAATGATGTATACAAGGATTGCGATTTGGTCAATTTAACCTAATTAAGTGTTTTAGGTAATGGTTGAGAACGAATAATGTTCTAAATGAAAATCATTACTTTTGATTTCACGCGTTCATGTTTTTTTGACGTTTAATTATCAGCGTGGCTAGATATGAAGGAAAGTGTAAATGCATGCCATTAATTAAGATCCTTTCATTAATCACTCTCTAGGGGATAGAGAAGATTCAGAATACCACTCCTGGACACAGACTGTAATAAGATAACAAAAAAGGTAAATGTGTCGATAAATATTAAAAATGGGTTTTCAGATATGGGTTGCGCCACATTTATTAAGTACAAGGAATAAGTACTTTGGCGGATTTATTGCTAAAAACAATATCTTCTAGCCAACCAAAAATATCTCCCTTTTAATAACATTTAATACATATATTGTTTGTTGCACATTTACTGGTTGCGGCGTTAAAATTTATTGTTACCTACTAGCCTAAGTTTGAATGTTGCAATTATACTTCTGTGGGTACAATATTTTCTCTCCGGCCTAATAACAACTGAACTGTTACCGAATAAACATGTGATTTTCAATATTCTCAGCGCGATCACTAACAAGTTATTTTAGCTGTAAATAAGTCATTTCAATCCACTGTGTCGTGTCATCGAATGAATCAGTAATCGAGAAACCGACAAATCTCGATGTGACCACAAAATCTGATAGAGCTCCCCGCGAGAAATAAGTTCGAACATTTAGGTAGGAAGAATCCTAGTGCAAGGTAGGTAATTGCATTTATTTGTATTTGGGCTAGGTGGCAAAGTAACTAGAAATAACGCAATAGTAACGCCAAATTCCGCGAACCACAAAATTTAAGCGTCCAACTGCTACCTGGAGAGTGGCGCGATCAAACGTTTGTCTGTAACAGAATTTTGTTATTCGATTTAATTTCAAGATCATGATGTTAAGAACGATTTAAACGTAGATATTTTATATAAATAAAACATTAAAAGATAAAACAGTCACCACAAAAAATATTGACTTATTTTGAATTCAACTGAGTTTGATTTAATGATGTGAATTTAACGAGTTTTAAAGACTTTCACTAAAAAATAATCAATTGTGATTAATTTGGCGATTTCTTGCCTATGTTAAGGATTTCACCATTAATAATAAATCTTTAAAAATAAAAAAAAATGAAATTTAACTTCAAAGAAAAATAAAAACAAAACCAACTAGTCATTACACGCTAAATGTCGAATTCAAACTAGCAGCCATATTTAAAAAATGCACTACCGCTCTGTGATTGCACATTGGATGTTGTTGGTTTTGAAATAAAACATGGTATTGATGTTGCCTATTTTGATATGAAATAAAATAACAAACTTGAATGACTACAGTAAAACGTCGGATTTTTTCACTTTAGCTATAAACAACTTATGTAATCTTAATATTTTCATAGTTTTGCATTCAAAAAAATATTTTAACCAAAAACGGATTTTATTGGTTTTGGTATCCACCGACACAAATAATTCAAATATCGGCGGCTTACAGGTAAAACCCTATAAATGTATTATTGACTTTACTGAAAAAAATCAATTTGAATTTTTGACTCAACAACAGTTTTTTTCAACATATTATTAGCATGACTGATACTCATAAAACCATCCAAGTTTCTTGAAATTGATTTAATGGATGAGATTTCGAAAAAATAATCAAGGAAACGGAATGAATGGTTTGAATTTATTTCAACAGAGAGGGAAAACATTTTTGAGAAGGGAATATGGAAGTCTAGATATTTACTGGCCACTTTACACACTATGGCAGGTCATAAGCCCTGTAAATGCCTAGACTTCCATATTCCCTTTTCAAAAACGTTTTCCTTTTTTGTTGAAATAAATTTAAACATGAATAACTCCCTAGGGAGGAAATCCAGCCAGTCTGCAAGCATTTGGACATACTTAAACATTGTTAAATTACTACCTGATAAAAGAAGACGTATAAAAATAGGAAAATTGTTTTCAGGCGTTGCCTAGTAGGTGATTTGGTTCTGCCGGATGAATCTCACCCACGCGATTAAGGTTTCAGCTCTTTTACTTCACAAAAGTCAACAGATGGAAGAGTTGAGGAAATGTGGATGTTCAAACATGGGCAGAATGCTGAATGTTACACAGTGTGTAAAGTGGCAAATGCCTAGACTTCCATTTTCCTTTCTTAAAAATGTTTTCTCTATCTGTTGAAATAAATTTAAATATGAATAACTCCCTAGGGAGGAAATCCAACCAATCGGAATGAATAGTTTTCACCAGAAAACATTAAAAAATAAACAAATAAGTAAGTAATTATCTCTTGTGTGGCTGTGATGTAACACGAGTCTACATCGAAGACAGGACTTGATATATCTCTCTTGTTATCTTTAAACGGACATTTTTACATCGAATAACGAAACTGAACTTTGTCTAAATACAAGTATGCTGGATTTTAATGCAATTTATATTTAATTTTACTTATGTGAATGAAAGTGATGGGAATACCACTATAAATTTGTTTTACTGTGTAAGAAAGAGCACGAGTAAATAACTTATAACAAGGTTAGACAGATAAGCTATTATGTGGCCGGTGTTTGTGTAAAGAGACAAAAACAAAAGATGACATCCGTTCAATTAGTCGGTTATTAGAAGTTAGCGGGAGTGCACGCTAGTTATATATATACGTCGTATTAATTGTTTTTCATTTCTATTGGCATAACTAAAATTATATAATATTTTTTATAAATTATGGACAATGAATTATTTATTATTAATTAAATTGACTTAAAATAATAAGATATTTATGAGGGTAGGCCGACATTTTTTTTCTGAATTTTGAAATAAAAGGGGTATTAAAAGTTGTTTTTTGGATTACTCGGAATGCAAAAAATATCAACAAAATATTCGTTACTACTATGTGATTAAGTTATATCTTTACTAACAAAAGAAAAATTTTAACATAGATAATTATCAAAATGTTCAGATAGTGATAAACATCAAACCTCGGTAGAAGGCCGAAAATAGTATGGAATATTTTAAAAAATAATTATTACGTTCAATGTGATCCAAAATGCAACTTTCACTTTGATGTCTAAAAATTAAAAAAAAACTTTAAACATTATTGTCCTACTCTATTGAACATGATAATTTTGAAACTAAACCTTAGATGTTTGAGAGGATTTAATAAGTTGATAACGTTCAAAAAATGACATACAACCACATGCAAAACTCATATTCTCAAATTTTGTGATAGAGAGGGTTTTATGAGTACACCGATAATATTTTTTTTAGTAAAAAATTAAAACGTATTGTTTAATTACCTATACGCTATTCTGGTATGGAAGGGGTCGCAAGCCAGGAGTCCCGAGGAGTTGAAGTAGTGACCTCCACGCGGCAAGACCAGCACAGCGAATAGGGCCACGGATAGGACCCAAGTCAAGCTGATCACCAGAACACAGCCCTGGAAGGAATACTACCATGTAGTTTAGTTACTGATGGTCTATGCTAGAACAGAGAAATCAAAAGGCAAAAAAAATACATAAATATATATTTTTTTAAAGCAATATTTGCGTTCTTATAATTGACTCAAATATTTCAATTTCGGTGGTCATTTTCAACGAGTTGTAAACAACTCGCTATTAAAAATGGAAATCAAGATGTTTATTGAGATTAATGTTTATGCAATAGTTTTTATTTGTTGTATTTTTTAATTATATGCATGCTTGCAATTTCTATTTTGTTGTATCTCAACTTAACACAAAGCTCTTGGCCTCATAATAATTTATCTTAATTCGCAAATCACCTAATCAATTTGAATCATGACTTTAATAAAAATACAGGAGTTAAAATCTTACATACAAATAAAAAAGGGTTAAAAGTAAATAAAATGGAAAGATTTCACATTAGGAAAGCTTTAAAAAATCATGTTCCTTTGAACAATAATCAAAAAAACTTCCAATATAGTCCGTTATACGATGTTTCACTGTAATGGTCACCCTATTAAACCTATTAGGCTTACCCCCTCCCTCCATCCCCTCTACTGTTTTTATTAATTCTCAAACAACAGAATATTTTCATAATTTAATCAGTGCATTTTTGTCCCAAACAGTTCATGCGCTTATTAAAATGCATGTCGTGTTGGTTTTATATTTTTGTGCAACAGCTATGGTGAAGGTGTATAGCGGGTTTTGCATGTTGGTTTTATTGGTGTTCTGACGAAAAGACGGGTACGTCTCGAAGCCGGTAGACATAGAAACGTCGAAAAATTTGTATGAAAATTCAAAGTGTCTTCGTCGGTATCCGGTAACTAAACATGTTTAGAAAAAAAATGTACTTTTATTATATTTTTCATACGGAGAACTTAATCAAACTTTGTATATTTATTTTAATTTCCCATCATAATCGAGGCCCTAGTGTCTATTTAATACGGAATTATATGTATTGTATACACTGTCCGTGAATTATTGCTATAAAACGGTGGCACCAGCTGTCCTGTCTAGTAATTCTTCCGGGCACCCTGAAGTTGATTAGAGAAATCAGTTCTGGGCAATCCCATATTGAATTTACAATTTTGAATAAATTGAATAAGTCTTTAATAATAATAATAATTATTATTATTGTAATAATAATGGTTAATTAACAATAAATACAAATTATTTATCTACTACATACATACTTATGTAATAGATTTCTCTGAATTATGTCTAGTCTGCCTAACTAGGTGCAACCTGTTTTAAGGCAGACATTTTTATGCAAAAACAAACAATAACATGACTACCTTCTAGTTATTTTATTATGAAGTTGTACAATTAATATACCGTTTATTATTTTAGAAGGTTTTTTAGTAAGTTTTCCGATTTTTCTCTGCCTAAATCCAGTAACCATTTTATTAGAAATTTATTAAATTTAATTCAGGTCATGGTTTTGCAATGTTTGGGTAATAACATATTGAATATTTTGGGGCCCAGAAACCTGAAATTTCTTTGCCTGAATTCAGAGTTCGTGGTAGACCCCATGACCCATACTTTAGTTTGACTTCTGGTAGTGTGAGAGTGCTTCTTTTGGGATTTGGTAGAATAATTTGCTTTCACAAATATAATTATTCTAGATATATATAATTGCCTTATATATAATATATCGAATTCCTCGAAAAACTTAACGCTGGAGTACCTGAAAGGTTTTTTCGATAAATTTAATTTTTAAAAAAAAATCGTAATTTTAAAATTCATGACTAATTCCAAGATAAAACATATTTTTTTTCTGATTGTTATAGTCCAGGAATTCATAAAATGATGGTGGCGCAGATTCTTGACATAAAACTTCCCATCTGCATTCTCTCAAATATTTTATAACACGGAAGGGGTCTTTAAGCAATGTTGTTTCTCTTGAAAGCAAGCGAATCTGTATCATATAATTTTGTTATAATATTATAAACCGTTAATTACTTACAATTTTAGTCCTGTTTTGTGAAGTTTTGGAACAGCGCTACTAATAAAGGGAACGTATTGCGGTTAATATATTTTGAAAGCATATTTATTGTAAGTAACTGCACATATTTTTTAGATTTTTTATAATCCGAATAATTTCTATTAAACTTATATGTTAATCTTATTTATATATTATGTAGGTGCATATAATATGCATTTGTGTGTTCGTTTTGAATCAACATTCGCGTATTGTCAAACCTTATTTTATTGTTGTCATTATTTCGTATTTACTGCATTTTGTGGTTACCTACTGTATTGTATAGGACTCGTCGCACATTATTCATTCGATGTGTATCAGTTTAATTTAAAAAATAAAATGCTGTTTTTTTTTAGAATATGGTTTTGAAATTTAACATACATAAAAAAAAATGAAAAAAAAAACAATTTATATCATTTCGTCATTTGAATTTTAACAAAAACTTTTTACTAAGCTCTTTATTGTACCATTTTTAATACAATTTACAAGTTTTAAGCAAATATATTATTTTCATACTTACGCACCCATACACACGCACCCTCTCCCTCTTTCATTCCCACACGCACATGTATCCTCTCCCTCATTCATTCACGCATACACACATTCACATACACATGAATACAAACGTCACACAAATACAATTACCAAACTTCTTTTCTTATATATTATGTGTCATTATATTTACAGTGGATTTTTTTAATTTGCTTTAGTATTGTTCAGATTTTTCTAATTATTTTGTTTATGTAATAGCTGTAAAAATCCCAAATAAAATGAAATAAAATAAAATAAAATAAATAAATAAAATTTTAAAAAATAATATATTTCGTTTTTTTTGTGAATCTGCATTATTTTAATGAATAAAGGAAATATGCGTGTTACAGAAATTTTATTAAAAGGTCTTTGAAAATAGTTTTTCTGCCACTCTCTCGCGAATGCTTTCTCGATACTGTGCAAAAATGACAACCGCACGTCGAACTGGTTATGCATAATTAAAATCAGTAAAATCAAGGTTTTGCAATCCCGTTTTTAGCATCCAAAAACAAAACCGATTTTGGTGTTTTTTGAGAAAGAGTATAAGAATAAAATTTTATGTTTCGATACCTTTTTCGTTTCTAACAAATATTTATAATAATTGAAAACAGTAAGTACGAAGACGAAAGAAAAAACTGGGCGTGTTTATGGATTTTTAAATAGTTCTAGCTCCCATGAGAAATAATAAATCAAAGAAGCAAAACCGTATGGACTCGCCAATAGTAAATATGTATAGTGCCATAACTAGGAAGAAAATACGGGAATACGTTGGATTCAAGAAAAGTAAGACCGCGTTTCCTATATTTATTTATTTTATTCATTGTCCATTTTAAATTTAACCTTATCTGTGCCGCTAAGTATAGCCATGACAGTTCCCAGAAGGTGGCAAAATGTAAGCAAACTTTTAGAAACTCTCATTTAAACCGCTGCGCAGTTTTGTCAATAATTTGAATAATTTTTCGTGTCCTAGTGTTTCATCAAGCCTCTAACAGATGTCTCCGAGTGTATGAAATCTAAAGTCGTTCGGAATACTTAACCTCGATTCTTAAACCACGTACAAAGGCATGCGTCTTTATGCATTATTGTTGCATGGCCGGCCCCCCTTAAACACGGAAACGGAGAGCGTGTTAACTCGCTTATGACACTCAACCAGTTTAAAAAAAACTGTGTCGCTGCACTACTATAATATTTTTTGCGTAAAAATGTATTTGTGGACCCATTAAAAAATATCTGTGAAAAGTAATTTATTTGTGGACACAGTATTGAATACCAATTCAGTTTTTTATGTCCCACCGGGTGCGAATATCTAAATGATGATGATAATAAGGTAAATATTATGATTACTTTTTAGATTAATAAATAAACATTACGGTAGACCATGGAGCTTGATTAGAAATGAATATATGTAAATTGACTAACACAATTAGGTGTGTAATATGTAAATTCGTAATAGGTAAACTATGTAATTTTACCAATATATTTGGCATTCTAAGTACCGCCTTGATTAACGCGTGAGAATGCAAATATCTAGCGTTTAATTAACCAAACAAGGTCCTCTGACTGTAAGTCTCCCCTTAAGGGAGGCTTAGGATCACTCTTGGCATCTTAATACCAGTTAACCCTAATCCACAGACCTTCCCTAGTTGACAAAAGCGTAGAAAGCCACAAATCTGACCAACGCGTTAACATGTGTTATCCTTAAACGGCTGTTATGCATCAGTTAACTGCAAACCCACAGTCGAATTGAGAAATTTCTACCCATGAACTTTGGGTTAAAGATTAAAATGAACGACCTGTTCTTATCGTCTTAATTCCTCATATGAGATACATAAATTTGTGTGGAAGATTTATGTATGCTTTATTACTAACTATAACTGGTATGTAGGTTTCTAAATTAAGGGCGAAAGCATTAAACAGCTCCAGATTCCAAAATTATAATTCTTACTTCGTCGTAGGCATAGCATGTAGGTACACTGTCAAGTTATTTTATAAAAATGATTGCATACTATTGTTATTATTTATTAATTCATTTTTAATTTTTAAATTAATTCATACAAAAACATATAAACTAGAGAAAAATAATATCGTATTTCTGACTCTATGAGGCCTAGAGCCCTTTGTTTAATTATATTATTTTTTTATTTGATTATCTTAATCGGGATCATATTAGCTTATTTAAAAAAATATTTGGAACACAGAAAATTTACAAAAATAATATATTAAAAAAAACAAATGGTTTCTTACTTCTGCAGGGGAGAAGTAAAGGGAGCGGGCGGAGTATCGGACTCCCCCCCTTCCCCCTCCTCGTTTCTCCCCTGAAAAAGTAAGCAACCTTATGCTTTTTATATGTTATTATTTTTTTAAATTTTATTTGTTCTAAAAAAATATTTTAATATGCCAATATGTCTTCTTGCTCATGCTGAAGAAAATAGTAATATTTAAGTTGTTCCTTTATCCTTTTTCTTTCCTTTCCATTCCCTTTCCTCTCTTCTTAGAATAGTGTTAATTTTTTATTATTTTTTTTAGTTAATCTTTGTTTCTAATTTTTTTTTTAAATCATAAGATTCAATATGTCCATATGTTTCTTAAACTAAACGGTTTGGGTAGGTAGGAAGGAATTGCCTTAAGGCAATATGCCTGCCCTTATATGTATATATATTGTGTATGTTGTGACGAATAGATTTAAGTACTTTGTCACATTTTTTTTGTTTCGTGCGTGGGCAATACTTTTTGAGGTAGAAAGCTAGCGCCATGCGCGCACTTTTAGAAACAATGCAAATGGCGGAAAAGTGACAAGACGTATTTCGGTCGAGACGAGAAAGGGATTCGGATAATCCGGTAAGCGCCTTAATAATCTGTAATCTCCATTATTGAAAACTAATCTTGCCGCCATATAATAATTTTCTAAATTTGACAGGATTCCTTTCTATTCCTTTATATATATAAATATATAGATAAATATATATATATATATATATATATATATATTTATTAAGTTGAAATAATATCTTAATTCACCGTGTGTGAAATTAATCGCTAAGCTTGTTGAACCGCCACAGTATGGAATAGCTGTAAGCATTTTCACAACATATTATGCGTATTCCTTAAAGTCATGGACACGATTTTCATCGCAGATGACGCAGAGTAATGGAGTTCATCTCCATATTGTTTTCTGATGAAAGTTTCGGTCTTGCGTTTTCAAGTAACGGCATCGAGAAATATCACAAAGAACACGAGGTATTATGCGCAATTAGGAAAATTATTCTTCAGCCCATGATTGTCAGAAGGAATCCAGTTTCGTCCCTGTAAATCAAGATGCAGTTTTTCGAACTGAAGAATCGCGGTGTAAATTTTTTACATTCATTGTAAAAATCTAGAAATGTCACAAATAATCTTGTAAATTGAATGAATTAATGTTTTTGTTAAAAAATATTTTAGATAAATTACCTGGTCCATGAAGAAGTATAGAAATTAAAAAAAAATACATTTTCAGGCGTTGCCTAGTATGTAGGTGAAATAATTCAATTAGATGAATCTCACCTGCATAAATAAAGGTTTCAGCTCTTTAACTTCACAAACATCAACGGATGAAATAATTGAAGGAATATAGATGTTCTAATATATGCAGAATGGTGAATGTTACACAGTGTGTTAAGTGGCCACTTAAACCAGCCATTGACAGGTCATAAGCCCTGTAGATGCCTAGACTTCTATATTACCTTCTCAAAAATGTTTTCCCTCTCTGTTGAAATAAATTTAAATAATATTTAGTAGTTTATTTTTTTACTTTTTGTCCCCAAAGTGAAATATTCATAGAAGTTTTTATTGTTTGACCAAAACTTTAGAGTGAAACAATTCAGAATTTAAAAAAAACATTTGCACTGAATTTATGGGTCAACAAAGCAATTCCCAGTGCACAGTTTTGATTTAATCCTGAAATATAACGAGAAAAATTTTAACTTTAATCCGAAAATAGTGAAAATGCTATTGTCAGATATGTATAAATTGTTTTAAAGTGGTCCTCATGGCGTATAAGTTTATTTAGTGTTTTCAAACAGGACGGATTCAGGTTTGATTTTGGGATTAAATGGGATGTGATTTATCTCAAGATCTATGGATGTTTTAAAATTGTATCAAATGTTTATGTGTCCGGGAGTATGAAGAATGTCACGTGCATGAAGTATAACCAAAATTCTGCATGGCAGTTTTCGATTTGATGGCAGCTATCAGGTTGAAATCTAGAAAAAGGAAATCCATTGTAAATTTTTGCCTCGATAAGTCCTGGGTTCAATTTTTGGCGAGATCGTTGCAAATATTGCACTCTACAAAAATGGTTGTACAGTGCGGGAAAAAAGGGCTTCCGTTATCGCTTATAAATAATTTATTTATTGTTTTTTTTCTCACTTACATGATGACTGTTAATAAATGTAGCATTTAAAAAAAAACAGAAAAAAAGGAATTAAAAAAAAAACCGAGATAAGCACAGCCAATGATTTATTCAGTTTGCACGAGTTTATACATTTACATATTTACACAAACATACATATATATGTATATACACGCACAAACATACACACACACATATGTGTAATATATACATATATATACGCATACATATAAATAAAAAAAACACAATATTTTTTTAGTATAAAAAACAAAACCGCCAGAATCAAAAAAGAAAAAAGTTATCAAACTATCTAAGTTCAACAATATTTTGAGTTTGTTCAAATTTTTGTAGATGAGGACTGGATTCAACTCCCTGGGGAGCTGTTTATATTAACAAATTACAACAGCGATGAAGAACATTTAAGAGAAGGCAATATAGAAGTCTAGGCATCTACAGGGCTTATGACATGTCAATGGCTGGTTTAAGTGGCCGCTTTACACACTGTGTAACATTCACCATTTTGCCCATATTTGAACATCTATAATCCTTCAATTGTTTCATCTGTTGATGTTTGTGAAGTTAAGGAGCTGAAACCTTGATTTATGCGGGTGAGATTCATTTAAGCGAATTATTTCACCTTCAAGCTAGGCAACACCTGAAAATTTTATTTTTCAGACAAGACATTCAACTCCCTGGGGAGCTGTTTTTATTAACCCATTACATGTTCTTCATCGCTGTTGTAATATGTTATCTAAGTTCAATTTCAAGTCAAAACTTAATAATTGAGTATGGCCGTATAAGTCAAACCTGGAATTTTGTGATTGACTACTTCGTCTTTTGTGGTGCAAAATAAATATAATGAATACGTGTATCATAAAAAAAAATCATACAAAAAATATACTATGCAATAACTAACAATAATTAACTAACGTTTTGCTATTCAAAATTTTGAGTCTGGTTTCACCTCCGGGAGTAATTAAAGCAAGATTTATAAATAATAATAATAACCAATTTATTTTTGAAAATAACAGACGTTGCTATTGTTGCAAATATTTTTATAAACACACATATTACAATATTAACTGATTTTTGGTTTAAAAACATTGATTTTTTTATTTATTTTTTTTAATTTGTAAAAAATGAGATTGCGTCTGATTGCATTTGTTTTTTTTAGATGTAGGCAAAAAAATATTTTTTTTTCCGTCTGTGAGCTAACTAACAAAAAAATTAAAACATCAATCCCTAAGCTTATTATAATTATTAAAAGTTTCATTCGTTAAATTTCCTAATTAACTGAGTGGGTATTGAAGTTTAAGCTCCTTTGACTAGTTAACATAATAATTAAGGTGCCTTTTCAAATGACTTGAAATGAAACATAAATAAAGGTTAACTAATTGCGATAAGTCTCAGTAACTCCTTGTCACTGAGTCCTTAAATTTATTATAAGATTCATTCTAGAAAAGAGCTAAGAACAGGTAGGAACTTACTTATGTACATAAATACGCCCGTGCGTTATTAAGGTTCTATCGAGAATTAACGAACATTTAAATGAACGACTTTTGTGAGTCGTAAAAAAGTAATTAATTCAGTATCTATAAATCTTATAATTTAAATTGACTAAATGTTACAATATATAAATAATTATTTACCATATACAATTTTATGTTAAGAGCATTTATAAAAATATGGTTATATTATTACCAGGAATTAAACCCAGGATGCAAATACGTTTAGCACGATACAGTAAGGCGGAATTATTTGAATAGATGGAGAGATAAAATATATTATAGAATTAGAAATTTAGATCTTAATAACTCCCAGGAGAGGAAATCCAGCTTGTCTACAAACATTTTGACATACTCAAGACATTGTTAAGAAAACTAACAACTTGTACAAGAAGAAGCATAAAAATAAAGAAAAGTATCTTCAGGCGTTGCCTAGTAAGTGAAATAATTCAGCCATATAAATCTCACCGGCATCAATGAAGGTTTTAGCTCTTTTACTTAACAAAAGTCAACAGATTGTAGAGTTGTCAAAGGATGTTATAACATTGGCGGAATGATAATTGTTACACAGTGTATAAAGTGGCCACTTAATTTAGCCAATGACAGGTCATTAGCCCTGTATATGCCTAGACTTCGTTACTTCCTTCTCTTAGATGTTAATCCGTTGTATTTTTTTTATTTAACATATTACAAGTATTTTGTCAGCTATGCATTTTGTATTGTAAAGTATAATGTGTACATAATTCGTTACTGTTTCTTTATTTATTTTTATCGAATTTTAAAACCTATTACCTAACCAATATGTAATAAATAATTACAACTGGAAATCAGTGTGTCGATTCGTTTGTGATCAGTAGATAAATATTTGTTTATTTAATACACTTGTTTGATTTTAATACCAAGACAAAAGAGTGCAATGAATGAAAGATTTTAAATTTAATAGATCTAGCTAAAGCATGAATAGTGTACTAGAAATTTCTCGTTGTAAATCAAGACTTGCTCAGAGACACTCATTTTCCAGTGCTTGGCCATAGTGCGGCGCGGTTGCGGTACGGTTGCGGTACGCGACGTTAGTTCGCCGCGCCCGCGCCGCGCAACGAAACGCTCGCCACTATGACCAAGCATTTATAGCTGCTCAACGCATTTCTTACTAGGGTATGCGGTGCCAGACAGTTTTGATGAACAGGTATTTAAACATTGATTTTCTGTCACTCTCTCGCAAGTGCCTTACTAAAACTGTTCGAAAAAGACAACTGCACTCAGACCAATAAACTCGACGTTTTGTTGTCCCGTTTTGCGTACCCTATAACTAAACCGATTGCGTTTTTTTAGAAAGAGCATCAGAATATAATTTTTTGAGTCTGTATTTTTTTCAATTTTTAGTCAGTTTTTTTTATTTTTTACCTTAAATCCGAAGACAGTAGATAAAACTAGACGTTTGGAAGAGTGTTTTATGGTTCTAGTTCATATAATAAACACTCATAAAAAATCAAAACAATAGGGGCATGCCGATGGCCAAGGGTATTTAGATGGTTTTAGTTCCCATAATAAACAATTAATCAAAAAAACAAAACAACACGAACACGCCAAGGGTAAATATATTTAGTGTGTCAAAAAAAAACATTGCAGTATAGAGTTTTTTACCATTTTGGAATACGCGACCCCCTTACGAGTAGAAAAAAAGTTGGAGACCTCCCTCTCCCCCCAGGACCAGTTTTTCATCCTTACTTTTTACTTTAATTTGCTTGGTCCCGCGACCCCCTAGTGCATCCAGTGAGAAAATACAGGAATATGTTTGTTTGATGAAAAACGAGACCGCGTTTCTTTTTAAGCAAATCATTATGATATTGATTCATTTCTTGAATTTGTTTCGATTTGATTTAAATTTGTTATGGACAAAAAAAAATATATCAAAACCTTATTTCTGTTAATACACATTATCATTTATTTATTTGGTTTACGAACAATGAAAAACAATACATAATACTCATAAATATTGAAACAATAAAATAAAAATACACTACTTGTTTTTCATCAATTATATGTTAACACTAACTAAATACATATTCATATAAAATGAGAAAAATAAATGATTGAATTGAATTTAAATCATTGTAAAAATTGAAAAAAAAAAACGAAAATTGCACCATTAAATAATAAAATAAACATAAATAAAATACGTAGTTAAATAAAATTAATAGTCAAAATGAGCAATCGTTATTTTTTTTTAAATCGTTCATTGATATAAAACTAATAAAAACAATTCATAATCTACTAATTAAAACCATAAGCAAAATATGCATCGAAACAAAACCAGCAATGCAATCCATCAAAATAAAATGTAAAAAAAATAAAATATCAATATAAACACGCATTGCGTATACACTTCTTAAATCTTAACAATCCAGCGTCAAAAATGACGATTTCTACGTTTTCAATGGTGTTGTATAATCTGTACATTCTTGACACTGGATTGAAGAAGGAAACATTATTCTTAAATGAATCTATATGGAATTTTTTTCGGTTCCTTAAGGTATGACCATTAGGAACACAAATTTTCATAGTCCTTAAACATCTTGAACTTTCCAATCTACCATTTACAATATTATATAAACGTAACAAGTCATTTACCTTTATTCTAGTTTTTTAAAGTTTTGAAGTTAAAGTGTTGGCGTCTCTTTTCGTAACTATTTAGTGTGGAACCCAATTGACATTTCTGTGATAAAGTCTAAGAATTTTTTTTTGTACAGATTCAACAACACATATATACATATTGTTATGTAGATTCCTAATGGTTAATCTGTATCATCATCTTTCCCTTTCCGTTCCTAATGGTGCATAAGGTACTGTATTGCTGCACCAATCGAAGCGTAACTTGATCATTTTTGTTTCATGCTCAGTTTAAGGCTTCAGGTGCCAGTCCAGGGACTTTGAAATTTTTTTTTTTTTTATATATTAAAATAATTTTTTCATGTCGTCTATGTTGGCAAACCAAGAATCTCTTGCAAGGTAAGCAAACAGGCTGACTACTACACCACGAGGTGACAAATTGATTTTTTATATACATTTATTTATTGAATTTTAATACACAGCAACCAACATTTTTTTAATTTTTTTAATTATTAACATATTAGGATTGTATATAATATATGTTTCATTCATTAAAACTATTTTTTTACATGTTAAACACTTTGTACATGCAGATGATACTGCTCTAGTTGTTTCGCATAGTGATATTAATAAATGTACTGAAATGTTTCAGGATGACTTAATATCTAACAAATTTTGTGCCATGATGCAGGACTTTAAATAAATGCCAAAAAAAGTCAATTAATGCATGTTAGATCGCCACGCGCCAAAATGAATATGGTAACTATTGTAAAAACTCATAATTTTAAATGTCTTCATAATTCTACCTTTGATAGAGTTTGCTTATGCTATAAATCAGACATTGTGGACGAATATGTTTATTTAGGTATAACTATTGATTGCTTTTTTAAGTGAAATATTCATGTTATGAAAATATGCAAACGGTTAAGATCCGTAGTTAGTCAACTGCACAAATTAAAGTTTTTTGTTCCCCTCTCCACACTAAGATTAGTATATTTGTCCCTGGGAGAATCCTTAATAAGATACGGGATCCCCGCTTGGGGACATTCTTGTGCAACAAACGTTACATATGTACAAAATGTTCAAAATGCACTTGTCAAATTGATTGCACCCAATTATGTATACAATCAAAGACATAATACTCCATTCATGTATAATAAACTAAATGTTTTACCAGTTAAGATGGAGCAAATTTTTTATCCAACAGATGTTCAGCTCGATTTATAAAAATAATTTAGAACACAGCTATCTTACAAGATTTACATCTGTTGATGGCCTAGTTGCACCAAGATTTAAAAATAAATATGGACGGATTATATTGTTCCAAAAATATTTAATATGTTGCCACTTGACATAAAAACATGTCATAATAAAAAAAAAGTTTTTATTACGAAAGTGGTTAGTAGACAGAACGTTCCTATATTGATTAATTATTTATGTAAAACCTTTTTTATCTCTCATTGAATAGATTTTTTTTAGTTTTCTTAGGTTAACCTTTTCTTTTGTTTCTTTCTTATTTTATTTACATTTTTTAGATCTTAATTTTAATAGGTACTTTTGATTTTCTTATTATTTTTATTTTTTCTGTAGATATGAATTGAAATTTCCGATTAACTTTATTTTATTTTTTATCGTGTTTTGATTCCATTAATGAACACACACTATTTATATATGTGTTTATATTTTTATCCTTTATTTAAAATATATTCAACTAAATGGCTATTTTTTAATTTGTGTCGTATTATTTTACTCTATTTTCTTATTTTTCAAAAAAATATTTCTTTAAGCCATTTATATCTGGTTTTTTTGAGTTTTTTTCTTGATAATATTTTTCAAAGCATCAAAAACAAAATTATATATGTTCATTATTTTATACGTATAAAGTATGAGTCTGTACTCTTTTATCTGATTATTAATTCAAACTAATGTCTGAGCAACCGATGACAAACTATTATTGAATAGTTTATCGGGACAAAATACATTTTTATACTTTGTTTTCTTTATAATGCATTAATCTTGTAAAATGTGTTTATTTTATTGAATAAAGACTCTATGAAAAAAACAAAAGTTAAATTTTTTTTTCAAAAAATTAAAAATTTTGTAATATGTACACTCACACATACCAATTTTTTGAACTTGTAGTATAAAATAATAAAATTACGTATTAGAATCTTCCAAATTAATTTTAATAGCTTTCATTTGGCTAAATGATATGAAACTAAATTCACCCGGGTTATTATATCTCGCCAAACTTAATTACTATAAGAGGCTTCCATGCTACGATAGATCATTACATGAAGTTCATATTAATATTTGATGCATTGAATCTTATTAAAGTCTTCGTAAGTTCAAATATTAGTTTATTTATTTAAAACTAATGAAATTAAGAATAAGAAAATATTTTAAAAATATAATTATATTTAATTATATATAATTATTTAACCAAATCTCTTTAAATATTTTTAAAGAGATTTGGTTAAATAACATGTAAATAAATGATTTGCAAATAATGTATTTCCTTGATTATAAAAGGCGTATTTTTTTCCTCTCTTGGTGTCTAAATTCGGAGTGCGTCTTACAATTGCTGCGAAATTGTGTCTATTCACTCTACCTTCCCGGTAATTTGTAGCTGGTACGCATTGCATCTAACAACTACCAAAACAAACATGGACAACCTCTCCTGGCTCTTGCTAGAGCATATAGGACATGCTGGACAGATGCACTCCTGGTTCTAACGGGCTTGTCCGCTTTGGATCTGGAGGTCCAGCGACGATCCGCAAATTTCCACTTAAAAAGAAAGCGTTCCTTTGTTATTGGTAGAGTTCGTCTACTCCCAACTGAAGTAAACTCTTAATCGGATTTAAAAAAAATGTCTTTAAATACTCTTCTTGATGTTTGGCAATCGCGAGGGGAATCGTCCCCTTCAGGAAGGGTTACCTTTCTTTTTTTTCCTTCAATCCGCCAGCACTCTAAATATTTTTGTTTTATCTGGTCATGGTAAATTTAATGACAATTTCTATTTTATTTTTTATATTGTTGATTCCCCTTCGTGCTGCTTCGGATATCCTAATCCATCTTGTAAACACATTATGTGGTCTTGTCCTTTTCCTCCTCTCTATGATGGTCTAATGGAGCTTCTCGCTACTATCCGTGGTCCTGTTATAGGTCCTGTCGGATATACAGATCTGATAGCTTCTAACCAGAATTTCAAGGCTTTTAAAAAGTTTTGTAATCATTTCGGAGAATTAATCATGTCCATTCAATTTAATCCCAGTCAGTGAAAATTCACTTCCCTCTTTTTTCAATCAATGCTAAGGCTACCAGATAACAAAAAGCTCCTTCGGGCAGTTTTTCTCGTTGGGCAACGATCAACTTTTTTGTGTATGTGAGCACCACCAAGGAGATTTATGATTTATTTATTTATATTACTCGGATGCGGTGTGCGGTATGTGGTGGGCAAGCTGCATCTTACAACTTTAATATATCTACAAATATAATAAATACTGCCTTCAAATTTAAAACGTTTGTCAGTTATATATTTACGTATCGATTTAAATAATTTATAAATACATAATAAATATGTATTGGGCACAGAAAAATCATTTTGTAACAAGTCGGAGATGAATCAGTAATATATTCAAACGTTGAAGAATGTGCGGTATGCCGTATAATAAGAGCATCGAATTGACGATTGTCTTAAACACTATTTACGTCTCAATCTCATTGCTATAGGTATATTCGCAAGTGATAGAGAAAAATTCACCCGTCACGCACGCCAGTAGCAAAGTAACCTATACCACTGCCCCATTACGCCAGTTGCGCAGTTGCTTTCAAGCCATAGTTAGGAGCGATCTTTTTGTTAGAGCTGTGAGCGTCAACCAGTAGTTTTTTCATGTTTTAAGGGATTAGATTAAAAATATTGTCTCATTTGACTGCAATACTAAATGATTGAAGCGATTGCCAACCAGTTAAGGGAAGGTAACCCCGACCAAAAAAACCTACCAGAGAAGGTAACGGGAAAGCACTCTGGGCCTCGATTATGATGGCAAGATAAAGACGTCATACCTTCACGTTGACGGTATTGTTGAAGATTTATTCCCTCTAGCGATTATAAAGATATACGACCAATCCCCCACCTTTAAGTTTTGTGTAGGTACATAGATATGAATCAAGGAGAAGCGTACGTCACGGTACACATATCTACGCTCTAAAATGACATAGCTTCAGTATAACGTCATAGTTGAAGATAAAAGTCTCCCGACCGACTGCAAAGGTATAGTATCGATAACTCCACCATCAAGTTTTGATGTACGCATTAAAGTGTCAAAAATTTTGTTCCGCCGAGCCATTTTTCCTTTAATTATGATTTATTAAAAATTTTAATCGATTTGAGGTTGCACTTTTTTTCTTAAAAACCTATTGAAAATATGAGAGAGAAATAAGTAAGTTTTGAAGTCGAATTAAATTCCGACATAAGTCTCACTGTAATAAAACAAACTCTTAGATGTGAAAATAATGTCGCTAGGTCTCTCCTATTAACAAATAAGAGTATCTAGGTGTCAGACACAGATTATATGCGTCAGAAAGTTTATCCATTTTTCTATCTTTCCGAGTGCATGTATCGAGACTTTATAGGAGCTGACTTTGTAGTCGATCGGTAAAGATCGGTAGATACATACAGACGATCGTTAAGTGTACCGTCTAGGCGGTTTCCAAAAGTCATGCAAAATTAATGTTCAAGCGAGCATTTTTTGCTTGAATTGGGATTTATTGGAGTTTATAATCGCTTTGAAGTAAGCTCTTTGAATTACAAAAGCCCATTTAAAATATAAATCAGAACTAGTTTCAATGTGAATGACGTAAGGAACGAGGTCTAATTGAACAAACTGAGATAATAGCACCTTTGTGAGAAGAGAAAATTATCAAATCTACACAGCAGTTGGAATGTTTTTGACTTTGACAAATGATTAACAATGAATACATTAGTTTTTTAGGTAAAACAAACAAAAATCTTTTTGTGTATTTGAACAGTTTAAATGAATTTTAAACTACCGTAAGATTTTTCTAGTCCTGTGGGTGTTTTCGGCAAATTGAGAAATTGGGTTTTTGTGATCGGCACTATTTTCATAAGGTGATTTTTTTCAATTTTTTGTATGAAAGCGATCTGGTTGTTTTTAGCAGAACATAGAATTAATCTTACTGCACCCGATAACGCCAATATCTCATTTTTTCAAAATTGTGGACTGGCTGCTTTCTGCATAACTACGTTCAATGGTTTGC
This sequence comes from Micrasema longulum, assembly GCF_059751315.1. Taxonomy (NCBI): domain Eukaryota; kingdom Metazoa; phylum Arthropoda; class Insecta; order Trichoptera; family Brachycentridae; genus Micrasema; species Micrasema longulum. The sequence continues at coordinate 27,192 of NW_028278683.1, read as the reverse complement.
GGTCATTCCATTGGCTTGTTTCGATCATATGATGTCGTAGTAGAGTAGGTAGAACATACCGAGATAAGATACAGATAGTTCAGAAGTTAAGTATACCGTCTCGATATATACTGATGAAGATAGCGTTCATAATTGAGGCACTGATTATCTTTTCCCAGGAATCACTACGGCAATTAGGCACATTAATTAGCAGTCGTCCTGGCTGCGGAATATAAAAGTAGCGCATGACTGAAATGCTTTCGTTGTAGCGATCGCCAACGTCGGAGGGACCTGACAAAGCACCACAAGAAGAAAGCAATTGTTATTATAAAACGTATTTCCAAAAGTTTCTATTTTTTATATATTACTCCATAGCTGAAGATTTTTTCGTCGTTTTTGACAGTCATAGGTAATTTATTAAGCTTTTAATACAAATGAAAATCCTTTGGGCTATCACTTAAATTGTCCCAAACTGATCAATCAAAATCCATCTTAATTATAATTCCCCATTACATGTATTTACTATACCTATGTAGTCATCGTTTTCCATTTCCCAATTCCCATTTTAATATTTATTTGAAGTGTTCCGAAATACATGGGAGGAGTGTCAACTTGTAGGAAAATTTGTCAGGACCTTTATCAAAGGATAGATTGATTATTCAGCTAGGAACAGAGAGAAGAATTTTCGTTTTACGTTCCCAGGAGTCCAAAATGTGAGAACTCTGACAGTGCATCATCTGTTAACATCTTTGCTGCCTTAATTTAAAATCTATTTTGCATTAAGCGTTCTTGAAACAATTATGTTTCTTTAAGTCAGTTTATCTGTATTCAAGCGGAAAAAAATACAATTCTATGTGAGAAATATAACCAGAAATCTGGACAAGTGTTTTCGAATCAATGACTGCTCTCATGTAAAATTCCTAAAAAAAAGTTGATTGCAGATAGATGTACCTCTTTGTGTATTGGTTGATGAGTTCGTTTATTGTTCTGGAGGTCCTGGGTTCGATTCCAGGCAGGGTGAATATAGAAAATATTTTAATGGTTATTTAATTTGAAATATTTTATTGTTTTGAAGATGATCTAAATACATTGCGTTTTTAATTGAACTTAACTTAATGCAGTTGAATTGTGTTAAAATTTTACTAAAAACATACTGTTAATGAATCATTTACGACCAAAATATTCATTAAATTATTACTGAAGGCATTATTAGGCCGCCTTTGGTAAAAAGCAATACAATGTAATTGCTCCAAAATATTTAATGATTTATCGCCAAATATAAAAGACTCAAAATGTAAAACAAATTTTAAAATAAAAATAACTGCACTTAAAAATAGTGTATCGAGAGGTTTTTTTGAAAAATATATGTAAATCAATAAACGTAGTTCTTTATATAATTGGTAGACGTATTATTTATATTTTTATGTATTTCATTGCTTTATATTTGTTTTATTATATATTATACTATATTATTTATGTTTAAGTAACATGTATTCTTGGCACATATATTTACATTATATTTTTATAATAATGAGTTTTAATTTCTTACATTTGACTAGCAAGGCATTTATAATTAAGTAGTTTTAGTTTTTCTTTTTTATGTTATTGTTTTATTAGTATAGGACTACTAACGCTCTAAGATAAAAAAATCTCCATCTTGCAGGCTGTGCCATGTTAGATGGAGACTATCATAAACAGAGAACACTCCGTTTTCATTTTACATTAATTGGTTTTATATAGATTCCCTGTTATTAAGTATGTTTATTATTTTTTTGTAATAAATTTATAAGTGAATAAAAAATAAATAATAATTTCACATAAAAGTAAAAGAAAATACCACGCCATTAATGTAATTTAAAATGCTAGATTTTTTTTTAAACTTACACTCAAGATTGAGACAACGCAGTTCTTTTGTTAAATTTATTATCTTTTTATCATTAAAGCAAATTTTACTTTTATATTTAATCTATAAATGAGAATCAATGTACCAAAGTGTGATATAAACTTTAAGGGCCGTAATCTGCTGGTCGAAAAGTAATAATGTTTTAACATATTACAACAGGGATGGAGAATACCTGAAATAAGGGAATATGGAAGTCAAGTCATTTACAGGGCTTATGACCTGTCATTGGCTGGTTTAAGTGGCCTGTGTAACATTCACGCTGTGTAACATTCACCATTTTGCTTACGTTTAAACATCCATATTTCTTCAATTCTTCCATCTGTAGATTTTAGTAAAGTTAAAAAGCTGAAACCTTTATTGTTGTGAAGAGATTCATCTGACTGAATTATTTCACATACAGACCCCCAAGGGGGTGAAATTCAGTCTTTTGTCTATGAACGTTTGGACAAACTCAAATATTGTAATAATGTTTTAGTTATGTAAAACTTTTTAGTATATTTTTTAATAGAAATACTTAAGAAAAATATTGATTTGATTTAGTGCATGTTTACCTATTTTTTTAAAATCGCAATTTAAAAAAAAAAAACAACCATCTTTTTATCAGATTACAACCATGCATGAATAACATGATTTACTTTTATTAAAACAAAAATGTATCCTTTGTGATAAAAAATTGTTCTTATATTATCAAAAAATAATCTCAAGTACTTTTCATTTTTTTTTTTTGCACCACAACAGGCCAAGAGGCCTAATTACAGCGGTGAAATACATCACAGAGCACCCAGGCTTGAGAAAAATCACATTATAATTTTTGTGTTCTCACCGGGAATCGAACCCGGAACCTTCTGTGGGTGAGTCAAGCGTCTTGACCACTACACCACGGAGGCCGCCTTAAATACAGTACATAAGTCAACTAGGTATGTCGTTTTTTATGTATGTTTTTTCCCTATTTTATCGTCTCGTTAATGCTTTCCTGAAGCTAATGACTGCAAACGATCAAAAACATTATCATTAGCTCCTTTGACCTTGTGAAAATGTTTTAACAAAAAAACTTACCAACAGAAAAGTAAAATACATGCAAAATATTTTATAAATATCCTTTTACCCAAGATTTATAAAAAAATTAAACCTGAAAATTGTACAACGTTTATTAATAAAAATTAACCTAAAAATTATACAATATATTCAGTTGAAAATTTAAACAATTTAAGAACAAGTGAAAAATCAAATTGAATAATAAAATATTTTAAAGTAATATAAGAAGAAAATCGTTAGTACTGTTTCATTCAGCTAGACAAAGTAAACAAAAAAATAAATATTTTATGAAATGTATAAATAAATAAATATAATTACCCTTCACCATCTTTGTTTGTTCTATAGGAACAATACCCTACACTTAATATATCCGATACGTGGGAGTAACTAAAAACTAATTAGATAATTAATTGTATTTCCAAAATCAATATGGATCTTAAAGAGAAATGTTTTCATACATAAATGTAAAAAAAAAAATTAATAAAAATATGTTAGTAGAAAAACGCGACGTGTTTGGCCTTGGTTGTTATAACGTCAATATTCATGAGATTGTTCTACGCAAATTTCAATGGAAGGAACAAATGAACATGCATCGTGACGTATTGGGGGCGTGGCCAATGACCGTTTTTGCGGGAATTCGAAATTACAAATTTATTTTTTATGCTATTAACAATTAGCCAAAAAATGTTTTTTAATGGACAGTATTTCATAGACCTTTATAACTTCAAAAATGTTTTCAAAAATTCCTTATTCGTCCCTTAACTTGGAATCTTTTGGAATAGATCTTCTGTTTTTTTGTAGATCTCTTCGCCACTAAAACAGTGTGGGAAGAAGATGGATTGGCATGGTTTAACTTGAAGTATTATATGTTTATCGTGTTTATGAATATATTACATACCGTTATTTCATTGCTCTTATTTGTCTTTGTTACATTGTTCTTTTTGTCCAGCTTCTTGTATTTATGTTTCTTTATGTAACTGTTGTAATTGGCTAAGGCCGTATGTACGAGTATAATAAATATGCACAATCAGACTAAACTAAACTTGTAAAAGACGTTCTTTGGCGTAGGATTTCCTAATTAAAAGTACATTGTTATTTCAACCATAAAATGTATTCTACTTAAAAATAAAATAAATAAATTAGAAGAGCACATTTTATTTTTAATATAAAAAATGCACGTTGTGGAATTTTCATTTATTAGAAAATAATAAAATTTCAGATCAATACCACAATACAATAAATTAATAAAGGAATTAATCTTCACATTCCAATATTCACGGATAGACTTAGCAATTACCTACTTGATCGGGAGAGTTCCTTATGCAATTTGCAATTAATTTCAAATGCAGCTCTCTAATTGATTTTGAAATGAAATCGGATGACGCGATATGTGTTCAAATAGACTAATCAATATCGGTACTCAAGTTAAGTAATTAAATCACTGATGTATAATAAAAAGACACATTAATCCCATACGAACTTTATCTTAGATAAAGCAAATATTGCGTTACCCTCAACAACAAATAGCAAATCACGATATACTTACATATAAATATTTATGTGAGAGAAATATACAAGGAAGGCAACTACCGACGAATTAAAATGCCATCAGTAACGCGCTTGAGATGTTTATATTTAATTGAGTTTATTGAAACATTTTAAAAATTTGTAAATTGAAGCGAAATTGAGTCCCAGTGCCGACTCTTGCGTATGAGAGCGGAAGCGAATTATGGAATAAAGAAAAACAACAATGAAAGCAGACTGAATGCTCTCAAATAGCGATCTCTCTCTAAAAAAATAATGTTGCGTTGGTTTGGACATGGGGAGTGAGTGGACAGCAAACGGACGGCCAAAAGGATTTACGACGCGAATGCTAATAGATGCAGAAAACAAGGAAAGACCAACAAAGACATGTCCTAGACCTGTAAATTGACAGTGACAAGACCAATAAATTCAACAAATGCTTAAAAATAGTCATGTCCTAACTCGAAATAATCGTCGCGCGTGCATGAGAAAATGAATGAATGTAGAGGAAGCAACTTATGTATGCAGACAGGGATATGGTGATCTATCCCCTCTCCCTACCTCCTCAGCGTGATGGTTTGTTTGATCAAAAATAATTTGAGTATGCAAAATGTTCTTTAGCGAGGCTGGATTCCACGCCCTAAGAATCGAAATCGATTGCATCAAAAAAAAGAACTTCAAGATGAAGTCCAAAATTGGAAAATTGTTTTCAGGCGTTGCCTAGTATATGAAATAATTCGATCAGATGAATATCTTCGCAAGAATAAAAGTTTCAGCTCTTTATTATTATTATAATTAATACACTAGCAGCTATTAAGCTGATGCGTGTATATCAAGTGTACAAGTACATGGTTATTAAACATTACACATTGCTGTGTGCATCTAGTTAACATTCACTAAACTAGCACCAATCACTTTCTCGGGAAGGCCATTCCATTTCTCCACAACTCGATTTGACAGAAAGTTCTTCCTGGAGTTGGACGAGAAGGAAGTAGTGTTTAGTTTTAATGAATGACCTCTAAGATGGCGGTTTTCATTAATAGTGAACATTGATTTCAACTTGGGTACATTATATTTCTAAGTTAAGATTTAGAACGTTTCAATCATGTCACCACGCTGCCTCTGCTCTTCCAGCGAACTTAACCCGAGCTCCCTTAAGCGGTCTTAATATGTAAAATAAAATAAATAAAACAACTTTGTTTTTAACCACTAATTTTTATTTTTCACTGACCGGTTTCAAAGCAAACAAGCTTCTTTGTCAAGGTTTACGTAACCGGTCGGTGAAAAATAAAAATTAGTGGTTAAAAACAAAGTTGTTTTGTTTATTTTATTAAAATGAATAACCACAAAGTTAGTGCTTTAAATATAAACTTTACATGGTCTTAATATGATTTATTTTTTAGACAAACTACCACTTTAGTTGCTCTTCTCTAGATTTTTTCCGACAACTCTATGTCTTTTTAAAAAAAAGGGACTCCATATTTGGTAGGCATACTCCAGAAGTGGAGGAACATATGTTTTATAAATTTTGAGGAGCAAATCTTGGGTGATGTGTGCGAATGGTTTCCTTATTAAGTATAAGAGGAAATTGGTGCGTTTGACAATTTCGATAATATGTGATTCCCATTTAAGATTACAAGTAATCACAACTCCGAGATATTTTTGTGACGTTACTGCTTGCACTTGATTTCCATCCACGGTATATATTATTTTCGGATTTTTAGGGCCAATGTGTAGGACGGTGCATTTCTTAGGGTTTAGCGTTAAAAACCATTCTTTTGTCCGTTGAAAAATCTGACTTCACTTAAATCAACAGATGGTAGAATTGAATAAATATTGATGTTTAAACAAAATAAAGGTTAAATGTTACTAAATGTGTAAATTGGCCACTTAAACCAGCTAATGACAATTCATAAGCCCTGTAAATGCCTAGACTTTCATATGTTCTCCGTCCCTGTTGCATTTTGTTAAAAAGGAACATTTTTGAGAAAGGAACACGTTGAAAAGTATTTTCAGGCATTGTTGAGTAGGTAAAATAATCCAGCCCGATGAATCTCATCCACATAGATAAAGATTTCAGTACTTTTACTCAGCAAAATCCAACAGAAAGAACAGTTCAAAAAATGTGAATGTTTTTATAAACTCTCACATTACTCAGATCACTGTGATATAATGTGGAATAACTGGAGAATGACCAATATGTATGTATAAATGTAAAATGTAATGAGTAAACTAAATCATATAAAAACAGTATGTTGAAATGTGGCACAAACTTTGTGGTTATTTATTTTAATAAAATAAATTTAAAAACTTTGTTTTTGACCAATTATTTTATATTTTTTCTACCGACTGGTCTCAAAGCTATTCAAGTTTTTTTTTATCAAGGCACACCAAGTATATTTGTCTTGTAAGGATGTGTAGCGTAATTCGAGATAGATACGCTCAAAACTAGACAGAAGTGGACTTAAGTAAAAAGTGAAAATATTTTTTTAAATGCATGTAACCCGTATTCTTTCAAATTAAAAAATAAACATAAAAAAGGAAATATTTTTTATTTGGTCATTTTTTATTTCTTTCTTATTATGAATCGCTTTTTTGATTTCAAGTATTTCTAAGTTGTTGAGTTGAGTATGGCCCTAAATATAATAATTCAAGCAAGTTTAGCATGAAGTATTATAAATCTGCCATATACCAATAAAATTGTAATGATTGCGATTAAACCTACCTTAGAAAAACTAAAAGAAACTTTAGTATGTGAGTAAAAGAACACTAAATGTGCTTAAGCACTATCTAATAAAAAAATCTGAATTCGCAATCCAGCTGATAGAGGATAATCATAATTTCAATTAAGACACGGGATCAAAAGTTCTCCATGTTGAAAATAAAATATTTAAATCAGACAAACTATTCACGGCGAGAGGGAGACGGATAGAGCGGGCGAACTTTCCTTTTCGCGACGTGATTGGTCGGCTAACTCACACTAGCCATTGGCCGGCCGGTGAAAGCCGTGCATATTTTCTGTGTATAAATAGGCCACAAGGCCCCATAATAAATTAGTATCACTCAACTACTCGTGTTTGAATCATTTCTCCGCTCTACCCTCCTCCGATACCGACTACTATATAAAACCTTCGCCTGCCCTTTGGATTCGACTACTGGACTTCTCACTCTACGAGTCCTGACCTTAATTGTAATGTTATTTAAGTGTAATTATTACGCAACGCTATACTCGGAAAAGGAATGACGATGATGATAGTAAATAATAACAAACATCTGAAGTAAATTAACTGTAAAATATACACGAATAAAATTGCAAACAATATAGTATTTTGTATTCAAGCTACTAGCGGTCCTTTTTAGGTCTCCTAAGATTAACTACGCTTTATAATAAATTAACGAGCGACACATGCTTAATATGACACCATCACTATGCCTAAACTTTCCCGGGTCATATTTTACAAGTAAAACCGTGAAATTTTACGCGACGTTGAAGATGATTGATGTTCTATGGTTGTCCACAATGTTCTTTATTTCTCCGCCATATAAACTTCTCGGTTTAATCTTTTAGGGCTGCTGGTTATGATGAATTGCTACCCTTGTAAATGTTTAAATTAACCAGCGAGGGATGAATTGAAACCGAAATTTGGGAAATCGGAGCGGTGAAAGCAAATTAAAATATACATTTAACGGTAAAAGAAAGTGCGCTATCATGGCGGGTAAATGAGATATTGAAATAAATTTTATAATCGCTCTCTGCTTATTCCTAAGCAACACGTGATATTAGCAGTAACTAAGGAGAACATTAATGATGAAAAGGTAATCGCTATGAATAACAAATACAGTTCAGTGTTTTTTTCTTAAGAGGAATAATCCGCTTAGCCTCTTTTTAGGGTACGGTATGAGGTTATAAAAATTAATTATAACACCCAAACCAATGAGTAACTTCAGCCCTACGGGAAATTTGATACAAAAAATGTTTTGTTGTACGCGGTAAAAATTAGAGCATTTAATTGTAAGATTAAATTTCTTAAAAATGTACGAAAAAAATATAAATAAATATTTTAATAGAAACGCACTACTTTGAATGACGTCACCGGTTCATATAAACCATCCAATGATATAAGAGCTTTGAACGATATCCGGTTTGGTCACCGTAAACGAACCAATCGGAAGAACTGTCATAGAACAACCTCTGACGTCACACGCGGAGTTTTTTCAGAAATACAAAACTTTAATAAATCATAGCTCTGATAATACAACATATTAAAATAAAAATGATTTGGCCTAATTTAATATTATATTAACTAATAAAAAACGAAAAAAAAGACACTGAACTTCTTCATTGCGAACGAATATATTATTTTGATTTTTTTTCTCGAAGCTTGCGGGGATCAAACCTGCGACGGCAGTTTTACAGCTGTCCATCTAATTGACTGCGCCACAGTCCTGTCTGATACAAGTGAATGAAAAATAAAGTTGTGCAAAATCGATCAAGACTCCTGAAGGAGTGTTTTAGATGGTAACTCTCTGGTAGAAATTCAGCAGTCTCCGCGGTTGACGGATTCGCCCGGCATTTTTGATGGCTTGATTCCTGGCTATATCTACGTGAAATATTTGATTTATATGTGGTTTAACACTGCAATATTTCACTGCTCCCGATACTAAAATCGTATGACTGGAGTACATTGGTTTTGATGTAATTTCCTATATAACGTGCCGACAGTAGTAAAATGATTTTATAAAATCGCTTTAATTTGTCTACTTTTAAAAATGTCAAATGTTCTTGTAACTCGGCAATTTTCAAACTAACCCTGCTTGATTTTACTCCTTTTTACGAAATAAATCATGTTTTTGTGTAATCCTAATCATAAAAATGTACCTAGTTGTTAGATTTCCAATAAAATATTAATAAAACTTTTTTTTAAGTCAGGTGCGTGTGTTAAATTTAGCTCATATTAGAATCCGAATACGGAGTATTTTATGGTAATCAAGTGCCGCATAACTTTCCTCGGTCATAAATACTTGGAGAATATATTCTTGAATTTTGCCACTAACTTGTAAAGTGATTTACGAAACATCTGCTACTTGATGATACTACGGAGATTTATCCGAAGAAATTCCGCCTAATTTTCATGTAAAAAAGCCCGTAATGAAATATGATGCTCTTGAATATCCGTTTAAATATTTAAGAAGTAATGTCGAGACATTCTCAAGAAGTTTATGACAGAATGTTTCCTGGGAAGATGTTCGTCGTTCTTTGGGTAATTTACTGACACGGAGATAAAGCACAACCCTAAAAATGTTTAAAACGTCCCCAAAATGTGCCACGTGTGAAATCTTTTGATTTTTAAAGACATTTAACTTCTGATTTATTGGATAAAAAAAAAGAAAAAGATCACCTGCTTTAAAACTTCAGGTGTATTTACTGTCGCATGTGTGATTGATTCATATAAACAAAATAATAAATTTAATTGTCTTTAAATAGTTAACAATTGAATTAATATAGTTGATTCGATAAGTTGTAGTCCCGTGGATAGAATTGTGGACTCCAGACCAGAAGGTTTATGGTTTAAATCCCAATCTAACACAACTTGTTTCCCATTTTCTAACACGGTTATTAACGGCTCAAAAAAGATTACAACGCAATAAAAATATTTTAGTTAATTTAAAAACGCAAACATTTCTGTTTTTAAATAATAATAAAAAAGTTTAGAATAACATTTCACCGATTTAAACAAATTTGAAAAAGCGCATTGAAATTTAAAAAAAGGGCTAAATATACCCGAGTTGATAACATTTCAAATAGTATAGAGTTTCTGTATTAATATTTATTTTTTCAATGTTTTTATTATTTATTTGAATAACCAACAGCATTACAATATATAACAAACAAATGAGACAACTACTGGTTTTCATAAATAGCACCACAGTTAGTCAAAATATTTATTTATTTTAAACTTCAAGTACAAAGAATAAGTACTTTGGCAGACTTATTGCTAAAAACAATATCTTCCAGTCAACCATTCGTATTCTCAAACATAAAATAAATAGTAAATTTAATCCAAAATAAATAAAAACTACAAATTATTTGGAAATCAAACGCCGCACGTTATAATGATTATTCGTAAATAAATCTATGTTCAACGTAGAGGTAAATATATCACTAATGTTCAACGATTTTATTACATTAAAATAACTGAACGTTCAACATGAATATGAATTTTGCGATCATTTTTTTAAGTATTATGTTTATTATTTCGGATTTAAAGTTTATGTAATACCATAAATATTTAAAAAGTTTAGAAAATGTTTTTTTTGTTTTCTGAATTATTGACAAAAAACACCGCAATATATTATTAGAAACATTTCACAATAGGGAAATATCAACTTTATTTTTTTAACAATTTTAAATTATTGAAGGTCAAAATATATATTTTTTATACTTATTAGTGGCATAAAAAATATTTATAAATGTACAATTTTTAACTCCCGCGAAACCGGTTATTTGCATTGGCCACGTCCGTAATACGTCACGATTCGGTTAAATTTTGAACTTCGTTAGTGACTGTTTGAATTTAAATGGAAAATCGTCACGAATCTTGACGCCACAACTGTGAAGGCCAAACATGTCGCGTTTTTGAGAAGACATATATTTTAACAATTTTATTTTAAAAGTCATGTATGAAAACGTTTCTCCACAATATTTGTATTGATTTCATTTATACAATTATTTTTTTTTGATCCATTTCACTTTTTTTTTTCGGTTTTCGTTTTGTGACATTTCTTTATTACGCTTATGACACCCAAAACACACATTGGCGTTTTTTTTGTATGATTAAGACAATCTTTTCTCAAATTCTTTTCCGCCGATGACATAAAAAAATTATGATTTTTCTTCAGTATGAAGTCCGGTTTTTTAAACATTACTGTAATCAGATCACCTGGCATTTTGCGGCGCTAAAATATGTACATAAAAAGGGCTTCACAAAATGATGATTCCGCAAAAATAAAAAATAAAACTGTTGATATCTTGTTTGTGTTTCTAAGCAAAGGAGAGAACAGCACGCTCAACTTCATTTGTTCTGGAAAAACATACTTCACAAAATTGCGTCCAATGACAAATCCTTTTCATGGATGAGCTCAGTCAAGGAAAAACTAGAATTAAGTGGATCAATGAATTTGAAGAAAGTCCGAGATGCGAAGATTTACTGTAGTGTCGAGTAAAGAAAACGCAGAATCCAAACCAAATTTATCTTAGTTAAGGAAAAACTAAGCAGTAATGTACTGTGTGTCTTTCTTTTACTGATTTTTGTTTAAGGAAAACGTTTTGCTGGCAGTAAAGTTAAGGTAGTTTGTATTGAGTTACTTTTCTACCCTGAAGCTGCTTTGGCCAAGGGCTTTCAGTAATAAGTTTTCTAGTATTTTTTATCGAAAGCGAAATTTGTAAAGACTTTTTATGGAAAAAGCTTAATTATTTGTTTATCAGTTAATCTAATCTAACCAATGAATTCATTGTGCTTTCTCATCACATTTCACTGATTTTTTTAATGATAAATATGAATTGAACGTAGTTATGCAGAAAACAGCTAGCTATCGAAATGTGAAACTGAGATAATAGTACCTTTGTGAACATAGTGAATAAACAAATCTCTACAACAGTTGGAATAAGAATAACAGAAGGAATTTAAAATCGGGTTGTGGTCCTGTGGCTAGTGTCTCGGACTCACGGACCAAAGGTCCGTGGTTCTAATCCCACTCTACCCCAACTCGATTCTATTTTCTAATAGTGAGTTATTTAAAACTCGTTGAAAATGGCTCTCAAAATTAAATATTTGGGTAATTTTTAATTTTTGTGTTCTCACCGGGAATCGAACCCGGAACCTTCCGTGCGTGAGTCAAGCGTCTTGACCACTACACTACGGAGGCCGCCAATATTTGTGTGTCTGTGTATTCTATTACCTCTTTCATTATTCGCGCACTGCAGTTTCTGGATAAATGCACAATTAACATAGTTTGCCCTGAAGATGGTTCCTGCAAGGGTAGTTGAAACGTCAAAACGAATCTAACCTACACGTGATCACCCAAAAAAGACGATAAATATTGCTAACACTAACCATGAAAATCTACGTACCTATATCAGTCCGTAATGTTTAGAGAAGAACTGTTTGTTGCCTTTGTCTTATGTTGATAAAATTTTTTATCCTTCATTACGTCAGCCGAGTTTTTTTGTGGAGGTATAGAATGACAATAACTTGCCACTTACCTTTTTACTAGAATGTCTATGGTAGCGAGTCGGGTGGAGAAGACACACGTAGCGATCTATCGCCATACACACCAATATCACGGCGCTTTGCTGGCTCAGGGCACCCCGCAATAAAGCCTGAAACAAATTGTATTCACAAAATCAACAGATGCCACTTTTAAGTTTTGACACGCGCTTGTGAAATATTGTATTTAATAACTACATAAGTAAATATACGTTCCAAGTAAACAATATAGGATTTTTAATACAGATAAAACATATGTGTATTTAGTGATTACTTACACTAAGAACTTACACATAATAATCCTTAAGAAAAATTAAAACCCAGTAATTTTAAATGCATACATAATAGGTTCAAAAATTTACAATGAAGGCACTCCTTTCTCGAAACTGCAAATAAAGACTTGTGTCTTTATTCAGTTTTGTACATTCACTCCTTTACAATAAAACCTCTAAAATAACAAAACATGGAAACTTTGAAAGTTTTAATTGTACCCCTCACTGCAGTATTGTCAAATTATGATCAATCAAATAAACATGGTCAGTAGTCGTCTAATTCTTAATTTCCTATATGACAGCGAAGGAATAAAGTGTTAGTTACAAATTGAGACTGCGGCCGGCGCGGCCATTCGCTCCACATCCTGCTTCGAAAAGAAAAAAGAACGTAGTATTATAAACAATGACACGAAACTCAAATACATACTCGTATAGGAAACATTTAAAAATTCGCCCAACACAAGTTATCAAGACGCTACTAGCAAAGTCTTAACACAGGAAAAAGAGTACAAAGTTTCTATAATATTCACCCTTTTGTTTATTAATAAAACTGGCCTAGTCAGAATTCTTGTTTGTTGGCAAATCAATATTGATGTTTTTCGATAGACACAAATTCACAGTTTTAGTATTTAGTACACGTTTGATTCCCGTTTGACAGTATAAAGGTCAAGTCGCTCGAATGTCTGATGATAGATGGACAAAGCGTGTTCTCGAGTGGAGACCGAGGGATACAAGGCCCCAAGGACGCCCACAATGAGATAGTCGGATGATATTCGGAGGTTTGCCGGTAGACAATGGACAAGAACGGCGCAGAACCGGGAGGAGTGGAGGAGACAGGGAGAGGCTTGTGTCCTGCAGTGTACCAACATTGGCTGATTATGACGATGATGATATGGTACAAAGCATTAGCAATGTATTGTGAAAGTATGGAAGTATTTTGATATTATTAATATTTCTAGTAGCATATTTTCATGGACTGACTTGATCAATATGAAATCATCAATTTTTCTCAAAAAAATCTACAAACGAACACAATATCTTGTAGAACGGAAAATTTGCTTTCGAATGACGTACAATTTTTCTATTTTCTTTTTAAAATTTATTTTTAATTTGTTTATTTTTCTATACATATATTTACATGTAATTTTAATTACAAAAATACACTTTAAAAAAATACTCGTACATCTTAAAATTAAGCTTCAATATAAGTTGGAAAATATGCCCACAAAGACTTCAGTGTCTGAGCATGTGCCATTCTATTTTTAATTATTCATAAATTTATACCATATAAATATGGTACGAGTATGACATGACCATGAAAAGAAAAGAAAAACAAAATCAACATATGCTGATATTATGAAAACGGGATTTATTTGCAGTATGCATTTTTTGAATATTTTTTTTTCTATCTGTTCTTTCCATGCTAATCCAAGACCTCAAACCTACTTTAAATTGTACCAGTGATTTAATGTTTTGTAATTCCTAAGTTAGAAGATTGAAGGATCTTGGACCAACATGCAAGAAGTGCCTCTGTGCGAACTTAGTTCCGCATCCTGGAACTGACAGTACACTATCGGATCTATTGCTAATACGATTTAAATTATTACTAAATAATTCCCCATTTAAGTGAACATATTTCAGCCACTGGAATCAATATAATTTTCTAAAACTAAGGAGTCCATTCTGCTTTTAATTTTGGTGCTTAATTTAGTTTAAAAAAAAAAACGGACACAACTTGTTAACGCCAAATATATATATTTTTAAAATTTTTGAGGACAACGCAATATACGCTTCATATTAATGGGAGACCCGTCGCAGTAGATATTCACAGGTCGCAGTGACGTCAGGAGCTTGTTTAGCACTGACACTCACCTTTAAGAATAAAAATAAGAATAATCGGTCTATTTGTTATACGCCAATGAATAAATCTAATGAAAAACAAAGGAAAGTAGTTTTATATGATAACTCTTGAAATATATTAATAGAATCAACTCGAATTGTGTTTTCTCGAGATGAAATTGTTCGTATAAAATAAATGTGAATTTAACTTACCGAAGCATGCAGAACATTTTTTCAGTGATTGATTTGATGTAAGAACCACAAGTAAAAATAAGTAATTTTGGCTTGTTTGTGGCGTACTTCGACAGGTTTTTTCACTGTTTAGAAATGAATAATTGAATTTTAACAATGAAACACGAACGACTAAGTGTATTATGCAAGTTTTTATATTTCGAGGGTAGCGCATTGGCCTGAGTTTATTTAATAAAAAAAAAAACTGTTTTTAAAAATATCTGAAAGCGGTTGGTTTAAGTTAAAGAAACGTATTTCCAATATTTCAGAAATCGATTAACGCAATAACTTAACAGTTAGATAAATATCTTATAAGTAACGTTAAATCACATCATTATGAAACTAAATTCCAAAAACATAAATGAACTGAAAAATGTGTTTATTAAAACAAAGACAAAATAATTGATGTTACCAAAACAGGTAAAAAAAATAATCAAACCACTACGCCGTTTCCCCGTGGGGGTAGCCAAAGAGTATAGAACGTCGTGTAAATTTTATTTTGTGTATTTTTGTATATATTTCTTGGATTTGGTCTTTCATCATCATTCCCGTTTTCTGCATCCATCGAAATTCACACCTTTAATCTTCAAGCCGTTTATTTGCCGTACATTCGTTCTACATGTCAAAATCAACGCAGAATTCAGATAACAGGTCGTAAGACTTATACATGCGGAGACTTCTACATTCACATCCCAAAAAGCTTTTCCATCTCTGTTAAAATGTCTGTCATTACTATGAACTGTATAATGGGCAGAGCACCGTACTTGTTTACAAAAAAATTAATTCAATTAAAATAGTTTTAATATTTTATTATTAATAATTACAAATCTAAATAGTAGACTGACTCTACAACTTTAACCATTTTTTTCCCATACATATATTTACATAGAATTTTAATTACAAAAATACATCTTAAAATTAAGCTTTAACGTAAATTGGAAAAAATGCTCACAAAGACAGAATGTCTGTCATTTTTATGAGCTGTATAATAGGCTGAGCACCATACTTGTCTACAAAAAGAAAATATTCAATTAAAATATTTTTAATAGATTATTATTAATAATTACAAATCAAAAAAGTAGACTTACTTAAGAGAACCGCAAGCTGACTATGCTCTAAGACCCATTTCGTCTGCTCTAAGGTCTGAGAGGTTATTAGGACAATTAGGGTATTTGCACAGGATTGTTGCCTACTGTTGGTATAAAGAAAATTAGGGTTTTTGTGAGGGATCAGTGTTATGACGAGAGTTAATTTTGCCTGAGTTCGATAGGGATCATGTTAGGACTGTATTAGGACTTTGCCGGCAGTGTCTTGATAATTTAATGTACTTATGTGCTTTGGAATGCGTATTGTTTCTCTTCTGTTGCTTGAGTGCATGTTGTATCGGACAAATACTGTTTATGTATCCTATATGAAGTAGGCTTTTGTGTCATTGTTTTTTTTGTTTATATTACTATTAACATATTACAACAGAGATGAAGAACATTTAAGAGAAGGTAATATAGAAGTCTAGGCATCTACGGGGCTTATGACCTGTCAATGGCTGGTTTAAGTAGCCACTTGTTGATAAATCCACCTGGTCCATGAAGAAGTATAGAAATTGAAAAAATAACATTTTCAGGCGTTGCCTAGTATGTAGGTGAAATAATTCAATTATATGAATTTCACCCGCATAAATAAAGGTTTTAGCTCTTTAACTTCACAAACATCAACAGATGAAAGAATTGAAGGAATATAGATGTTCAAATATGGTCAGAATGGTGAATATTACGCAACGTGTAAAGTGTCCACTTAAACCGTTGACAGGTCATAAGCCCTGAAGATGCCTAGACTTCTGTGTTACCTTCTCTTTAATGTTCTTCATCTCTGTTGTAAAATGTTAATATAAACAGCTTCCCAGGGAGTTGAATCCAGTCCTTGTATACAAAAATTTAGACAAACTCAAAAAATTGTTTATATTACTATGTTTTTTTTCCTTTCCGAAGTGGGATCTGGAGCGTGCGGCCGCGGTCTCAATTTGAAACTAACACTGTATTCCTTCACTGTCATGCTGGAAAATTAGAAAAAGGTGATTTTACTGACGATGTGTATTTTATTGATTACAAATCGACAATACTGTAGTCAGGGGTAAAACAAAAGGTTTTAGAATTTCTATGTTTTGTTCTTTTCGCGGTTTGATTGTAAAGAAGTATTCAATTTTCGCTTAGTTAGTTTTTTAAATTTATTATTTTGATTCCAGTAAAATGGCGACATAGTGCAGGGCCAATTTTACCATATAAACATAAACATAAACACAACCATAAACATAAATATAAACATAAAACAAAATTTTATATTTGCAGCACTTATGGTGGTCTTATCATATCCCGCCATCGCTCGAACAACGGTGAATGGATCCACCCTGTGCCTAAGCAGTCAAAATAATTGTCTGTTTAATTATTATACGTGACCTTTAATTTATTCCACGCTGCTTGGGTATAATTGTTTCATAGTTCCGCTGTATACATGGACGTCAAACACAAAGTAAAGATAATTTTCTTCACTTCGTTACTGCACTGAAAGAAGCCTCTTGCTAGCATAGAGGCCCTGACATTGATGGCTCTTCTCTGTCTCTCTATGTCCTGATCATCTTTACAATCATCAGTCAGTATGCGCTCTAGATACTTGACTTTTGCAGTTACCGTTAAACTGTTGTTGTCTAGGAATACAGATGGTGATGGGTGCACGAATTCAGAAAATGACGTCTCGTGTTTAAATATAAGTACGCCAGATTTTTTGGCATTGTATTGTGGTCAATTGCATATTTTTCGCAAATATTAAGCAACAACCTCACACTTTTAATAGATGGTGTCAATAATACCATATCATCTGCATAACTAATATTGTTAGCGCAGACGCCGTTAACATGACATCCGACTTTGGTTGAATTAAGGAGCACGGTAAAATCATCCACATATATATATAAAAGTGCCGAAGACAGACAGCCTCCTTGTCGGACTCCACATTTCAAATATAAAGACGAAGATGTAGCATCTCCCTATTTAACAATATTTTCCTGTTGTGTGTGCCAGGCTGCCAGAGTATTAATAATACAAGATGGAATTCCTTTCTTCTCCATTTTATTCCATAATATTTTATGATTGACGCGGTCAAACGCTTTACTCAAATCCAGAAAGCACGCGTATGTATCTGTTTTCTTGTTTTAAAAAAACAAGATGTTAGATAGTGAATTTGAAAAACCAAAGAAATACACAAGTCTGTGTAAACAATTTCAAGAAAGGGGTAGGCGCTTTCATTGTAATCATTTAACCATTTTTGAAATTATTGAAACTATAAAAAACTAAAATTTCTAATGTTATGACGTGTAGTTTATTTCAGAGATACTTTTAGTATCCAAAATAAAGTAAGTAAAAAAATCTTTATCCATATATTTCATATTATGTTTATGATTTATTTAACTTTTAAACATTAATCAATTGATTTTTTTCAAAACAAAAAAAAATAAGCTTGGAAAATACAAAGATTCTACGGTAGAGTAGGTACGTTTGTTACTATTGTTATAGAAACAAACTTTTCAAGAATAATAAGAAGGTAGTTCCCAAGGGATGCCTTCAAGGGTCAGTTTCTAGGTCTTCAGAGGGTTGCAGAAGCTGCAAGTAAAAATACGCATATTGACAAGGGTTGTTGAATCTATAAGGACAAGCAAATAAATAACCAATGAACCAGAAAATGTGATTATCCAAATCTCATAGTAAGTGAAAGAAAGCCTGGTTTCCATTTACAAAAAAAGTTTGCAAAAATTGAAAGCTTTCGTAATGCTAAATTTAACTTTTCTGATGAATTTTCATACCCCTATCTGCACCCTAGGGTGCATAAGGCACTCCATTGAAACACCAAATGCAGCATAATTTGGTATTTTGTTAGATGAAGATAAGATGATTAGTCTTATGCTTCAGGTACCAGTATAGGGACAGTGAAATGTGGCAATGTACACACCTTTTCGGGTAGACCTTGCCAGGAATCAAACTCGGGACCCGTTACAAGGTTAGTAAACGCGCTACACGTACTGTGTTACGAAGCAAATTAATACCAAGTGGGTTTTCTTTTCAGAATTATACCTGACAGTGAATTTACTCAAAATTGTAAAATAATGATTTATATTTATTATTTTATTTTATATTTATTTTTCGCCTATTTTCAGGAAAAAAATCCTGCAAAGGAAATTAGAGTGAAAGTTATTCGGCCTCATGATATACTGGTGACTGCGTTTGTTTGCAATTGAATAAATCAAAATAACAAAAACGAAATGTGTGAATCATATAAAAATAAATCCACCCTATGTAATTTTATCGTACCGCGGTACGGCACACGGCGTGCTGTGAAGATTTTTACTATTGTATGAAATCGCTAAAGGCTAAATGGTGCAGAGGTAATTTCATAATATAAACAAAACTAAACATAACTTAGACGAAAAATAAATTATGACCTAAAAACACAACAATTATTTTCACACACATAGAAATTACTTATATAAAAATAAAAAAAAATAGTTAGTTAATAGTTATAAAGTTAATTTAAAGAATTTGATCAAATTAATGAAAAAAAGTCATAAAAGAAAAAATAATGGGTTATTATTTTTAAGTTTTTTATTTAGAAAAAAAAAATTAAAAAATATTTTCCTTCCAATTTTTTTTTTGCTTATTGCTCAGCACAACTCATCACATGACTTTAAAGTGGGACTTATACCTCAAAAATTGTGTAATAGACAACCTGTAAGTAAATAAATAAATAATATAAAAATGTACAGATGCTTTTTGTCTTCTTAAAGTGTACGCATTTTTGTTTCTAAACTAGGGTTCATAGATAGATGTCTACATTAATTCTACAAACTAACGTTATGATAATATTGCTACATCATTCGGCCTGTAGTAAATATTTGGAGTAAACCGTTATCCTTGAACTTTTGGCAATTGTCCATTTTGGCTGTCATACAATAAGTAACGCTGGTTTTTATTTACTAAATAACCTTAAAAATTTATTCAAGCGAAACAAAATTTATGTTTGTGCATGGTTTAGTGATTTTTATACTCAATATATTTACTGGAATAGAATCACTAAAATTAAAAACCGTTTTCTATTAAAAGAAAAAAAATGTGAAATCAGAATTTTATTAAGATATTAGGAAGCATATACCATAAATTGATTTAATTATTACAACAGTATATTTATTACACAAACTAGTAACATATCCCGAATTCCACAAGACCAAAAGCTTTGTTTTGAGTTCCCAATGAAAAGTGGAAGCATACGTATTATTGAAAAATAATATCTTTAACGTAAATAACATTCCAGATTACTATCTTAACTATATGTTGCAAGATGTGTGCATTATATTATGATGATTAATAATATAATATATTATTAACGTCTCACAACAGTTTCCTGCAAGGTCTCTTCTCCTAGAAAAATTCCAAATTTGAATATTTCCTCCGAAGATTGCAGAACTTAAATTGTTTTAAATTATGATTTCTTGGTCATTTATTGTAACAGTACTTTATTATGTTTAATGAAATAACTGTACCATGAAATTTCTATTAAATGTACGAAAATACTGTTAAAATAAAAAGGCATTTCAAGCACCCGTATTTGCCAATCATTAACGATTCTTTTGGTAGCAAAGAAGTTAAAAACCATCAGATTTTGTAAAGTAACAAACAGGAAAACATTACGGTTAAGGAAATCTATACTCAACCCGTTCGACTGAATTGTATGAAAAAACGCGACGGTTAAAATTATACACAACATGCATTGGGAAACATTTAAAACGATGACGTAACAGTAAGCGAAAATTGTGACTTACATGTTATGTAAATATAATACCGGACAAAAGAGCAAAGACAAATGAAGGGCAGTTAAAAATACTTTACACTATACAATGGACCTTAACACTGCACTGTGAATTATCGACTGGTTGATAAATTATATAGGGGACAAATTTAAAATCAAAATTAAAAGCCGGATGATGATTTAACTTACCAGACGAGGCATTTTATTTAGCGGGATTTTAGAATTACAAATACATACAAAAAATACATAAATTTTAGAGAAATCAAAATGGTGTTTAAATAACACGAAAATTTATTGAATCAAATAAATTTGATAAATAGTTGATTAATAATAATTGATAAAATGTATTTTGGTATATAAAATGTCAAACATTAATTAATAATAAAGATCAGGTCGATAAATTTGAAAAAAGCGGAATATATGAATGTTTAACATGTACTTGTCCTGGTTCATATATAGGACAATTAAATTAAATATAGATTGAAAGAACATTTAGCTTCTCATAGATTCAATAACGATATATCAAACTATGCATAAAATTTCAAAGAATTTAAACATAATGTTGATGAATCTAAAAGCACAAAAATTTCTAATGTTGGACATAAAGGTCAAAAGTTAGATAGATTAGAAATTTTAAAAATAAATAGGATAAAAAAATAATAGTAATAGCGATAGAATTTTAATAAAACAGCAGATAGAATTCAAAAACTCACTCTTTTTAGTCCCCTTAGTTGTACCCTGTACATTGTAATAAAACAATAAATGTTTTTCATAGAATATAATCCTCTCTTGAAGTACACCGCCAACACATGTTTCAATCATTTGTCTCACTCTGTTCTATTGAAATATTGCGTATTGCATCTTTTTAACTTATTTTTAAATGTGCCTACACTTAAGATAATATTTAGTTTTATATCAATTATCCTTACACCGTATAATATTCTGAAGTCTGAAGATGCCCATTAGAGGATGAAAACGCTAATTGGTCAAATAAATAAGTGGAAGTGTACCGAGTATTTTTTAAATAATTACTTATATGTAAATATAAGTTATTACATCATATAAAATGTCATTAACAGTGTATAAAATCCATGTTTGTGTAAATCAAGTAATTATGCAAAAAAAATCTCCTCGTACTTAAATATATTCAATTTGATTATTGCATTAGAATCTGGAAAGATGATCTCCTGCATTATTGTTTATATTATTTGTTTAACTGTTTGTTTCCTAATTAATAAAAATAATGTTATGTGTAAATGATTGTACATATTAGCGGGCGTAATGAAATTTAATTTGTAACAAAATACTGTCAGACGCCAGGATGGATGCGAAAATTGCCGATATTATGAAAAGAACAATGTATTATATTATATTTATAGCTTTCTATGGCCCATAGAGAGCATCAGCTGTATTTTATTACGTGAAATACACCAGAAAAAAAAACTTACACTCTTAAGTTGTACCCAATACATACATATCAACGTTTGTGTCTATTACTTTTTGGGTCTTACTTATAAACCTAGTATAAAGTTACGCCTAGGCATAGGGGTAGAATAAATATACCTTAAGGGTGGTATCTCCATCCGTATTCTACCACTACGCTTAGGCGTAACTTTATACCAATTTCACGAGTAAAGACTTTTTCAATTATTTTTTTATTATTAAATTTCATAAAGTGTACATATTTTTGTAAAATTTTAAACAAATCTACTTTTACACATCTAGTAAATGTTATCTCTGTAACTCTCTAAAAAAAAAAGACTAACTCTTATGCCCTGAGAGTGACTTACACTGTTTTAGTTGTTTATTTATAGTAGTTTATATAATTATAAACACGAATACATGAGAAAAAAAATAAAAACATAGGATATATAAAACAATAAAATAAAATAATAATACATTCATACTAATTAAAATTTAATGTTGTTTTTACACGTGCTCAAAAAAATTCTTTAGATTAACTTTAAATTTATTTATTGATGTATTTTTTTTTATAGTTTTTAATTCATTGGGAAGATCTTTAATTTTTTTTACACCTTTAAAGACAAAGCATTTTGACCATGACTTGTATGAAATTTTGTAATTTTAATATTATGTTGGTATCTGAGTGACTTATTCATCTCCAATTCTTTTATTTTTTTGCTTTATAAATTTGCATGATAAAATTTATTTTATAAAGAGTTATTTTTTTAGCTCATGTTTATATTTTATTTATTGTTTACAGTATTTCACATGAAGTTAAGTATATATTGTGCATTAGTATTAAAGCATGAAAGTGAATTTTGAGTTAATTTAAAGCCGAAACTAGGCCAGAAGTCGAAATTCGGTTTCGGTTGAAAATCTAGTTTCGGTCAATCATTTCTTATCTAGTACTCGTTTATGCTGTATATGCTATATTTATCTAGCAGATAGAAAAAAATACTTAAAAAACAAAACCTTTTGCATTGACTAACAAACTTTAGTTTGAAATATAAATAAAACGTTGAAAAAAAAAAACTTTTTCCGGTCATTTTATCTTCCGAAAATGAAGGTTCATAACTCATAACTTTAATGTTAGGTGATGAGGTCATCACCTAACATTAAAGTTATATAGAATTCAACTAACCTAAGGCTTTTAAACACACTCTCAGTACAGTTAATTTTTTTGTTGAAGTTTGGGTATTTTGTCCATAATAAGTTTAAGTTAGTAACTTTACTTTGGATGTTTTAGTAGTAAGAAATTAATTCTATACGTCTCGAGCCTACCGGATCAATTTTCCAAAACTTGTTAAACTAATGATGTTACTGTAAGTAAAACACACAAGTTAATACCATCATGAAGAAATATGTTTAAGTTAGTAGTTTTGATATTTGACACGAATGGAGCACAGATTTTGATCAAAATTAATGATTTTATTACAAAAACAGTAAATTTGAGATCGCTTTAGTCTTCATTTAATATATTGTGCACTTGTTTTTTTATACTGCTTCTTAAACAAATACGCCTTTAATATTATATTCCAGAATTTATGTAAATAAGTAGACATATTTTCAATAATGTAATTGGGCATTTAATTCCGTACTAGTGCAATTAATTTCATATTTAAAATTCTGAATGTGGTTATTCTAAAACAGATATATCTGGAAGTATTTTTTTATGTGCAATACTGCTGATCTTGTAGAATATGATGTTTGCAGAACCGGGTTGTAGTCCCGTGGCTAGTGTTGCGGATTCACGAGCCAGAGGTTCGAACCCCAATCTGCCTAACTTGATTTCCATTTTCTAATAGTGAATTATTTACACCTCGTTAAAAATGGCCGCAAAAATTGTAATTTTTGGGTAAATTATAAGAACGCTAATATTTCTTTCTTTAAAAAATGCATTGCATTCAATATAAAATGCTGAGTGGCTTCTTGCGTCGATGTTCGTTATTTCAGATAAAATTATTTGGCGCATGTGTGAGTCATCGTTCAATGGATCGTTCATTTGACCTCCACAGTGAAAAAACTCGCCACCAGATGAAAACACTTTAAATAATTTTTTTCCAACGTTTATGAAGTCTTTTTGTCAGCTGTGCTTCTCATCCATGCAACAAGTCACATAATTCGCTTGCTGAATACGGTTCCTGTGGATAATATGCATTTAGCAGCTATCTGCTTTCCATTCATTAACATCTAACTTATATTTACAGTCTGCATTAAGCAATAGGTTTAAACAGTCCGTAAAGTAATGCAGACTGCAATTTAAAAATAAATAAATCTTATCAAAATTTAACCTTTACAAACTGTTATCTGCTTCTTTTTATATATATATTTTCCTCTGTACTTGTGATGTCACCGTACTCCTCCTAAACGGCTTAACCAATTTAAGTGTGGTTTAAGAGAAATATAGATTTTGCGCTGTGCGTGTTTGTAGGTATTAAAATCATCAATCTAATGTGTCAAAAAGAAGTAAAGAGCATTAATGTCTGATTCATCAATCTACCAGGGTTGCATTTGAGGAGAATGCATTGACAAAAAATGGAAAGTTTTTTTGTGTATAAAAAAAGTTTGTTTTGAATGTTTACAAACAGCATTTGTTTTTTGTGGATCTCAATCAGATTCTTTCCTTAAATTCCTTATAATTTCTATTCATTTATTTCTTTTACTGGATTTTTGGTAATACTAAAAAAATATCAAATTCAATACATTTTAAAAATCGTATACCCACATAAGTACACCCTTCTGTTGGTGAGAAGACCGGAGTTTGACGTTTGCAAAAAGAATGCAAGAAATATTGAAAAAAAAAAAAAATGATTTAGAATTCAATCACAAACAAGTACCTAGGTACCTACTTATCAATGAAAGTATTTTTCCAAGGCAAACCAATGTTAGGACGTTAGTATTTTTATTTACCTCTTGTGTGTAAAATTATTAAAATAATATATTATTTTGGCTTTATGTTATAAACATTGTACCCCTTGATAACTTTAAGCTTCATATGAGGCGCATGTACATTTAAAAACTGTGAAATAAATATTTTTGGAATATAAGTTTTGAAAAATCCAATCCATTTTACTATGAAAAGTATGCCTATTTTTTTTATTTAATTGTATTTTATAATTTGTGTACGAGAGGGATAAAATTATCCAGAGAAAATCGCTATGAGGCGTTTGTCGACTATTTGCCGCAAAACACGTTATCAGAGGAATTCTACAAAAAGCCGTCGGGCATGGAAAGATTTTTGTCGATAAAAAGATCGTTATGTTCAAATCTCCCCCAAAACATTGCATTAGATGGAGTATTATCATTATGGATGGAATTTCGGCTATTTGAGAGCTCAAAGTTTACCCTCGATAAAGTCCATCCTTTTGATAAACCGTCGATTGAGATTTTCGGAATGTATTCTTTACAACTGAAAACTATCAAGCACCCAAATCGAGGAATCAATGTATTTTTTCCATTTATGTTTGTGCGTAATAAATATTTATTATTATGTCGAATATTACCCAGTGAGAAAAAGGTATTTTTTAAATATTTTTAGGCTGTAAATTTAATGTGTTCATGACGAGAGCAAAACATTAATATTTACATCAATAACAAGTAGTTTATGTTCTTTTTTCAAATAAGTAAGCCAAATATGTTCACATTATATGTTTTGTAAAAGGCAACTTTGCCGTATATGTTAGTAAAATTGAGTTTTTTCTACTGACATTTATTGGTGGAACTGCGTTTTAATTATAATAATAAAAATACTTTAAAGTTTTTTTCCACTTTTATTTATAATTATTTTATATTTTTTTTACCAGTGACCGGATTTCGTCGTGACCGACATCGTCAGACTGGTCGATGTCGATGTCGGTCACGACGAAACCCGATCACTGGTAAAAAAAAATTAAAATAATTATAAATAAAAGTGGAATAAAACTATAAAGTATTTTAATTATTAAAATTGGTAAAATTAATTGAATTAAGCATCCTATAGATCATGGTATAGGAGGCTAAAGTTTTAATCATTACCTGCTTTTATATTTTTAGTGGCCGTCTATTGATACTGAAAGAAGTAATAATTTAAATATATAACAATATAAATTCAATATTATTAAGCCGGGTTGTGGTCTCGTGGTAGTATTGTGGACTCACGGGCCAAAAGTCCGAGGTTCAAATTCCACTCTACCACAACTCGATTTCCATTTTTCCAGCACAAGTTATTTACAACTTTTAGGAAATGGTCTGAAAATTGAAATATTTGAGTTAACATTAAGAACACAAGTATTTCTAAACAGACATAAAAGTATATATATATAAAAATATCAATTAATTTTAACAGCAATTAATGATGTCTTAACACAAGAACACAAGCATAAAAATAGTGTGTCAATAAATAAAAGCAAGAAATATGCTTAATATCTTCATAATTCGTAAATATGGCCTCTGTGGTGTAGTGGTCAAGACGCTTGACTCACAGACGGAAGGTTCCGGTTCGATTCCCGGTGAGAACACAAAAATTAAATGTGATTTTTCTCAAGCCTGGGTGTTTTGTGATGTAATTCACCGCTGTAATTGGGCCTCCTGGCCTGTTGTGGTGCAAAAATAAAATAAAATAATCAAAATAAAATATCGCTCTCGTTTGAAACATTACTATTTTGCAGCAGGTTTACTAATAGCTATAAGCAGCTATGTGTCATAATTTGGCTCATAGCTGCTTATAGCTATTCGTAAACCTGCTGCCAAATAGTCATCTGTCAAACGAGAGCGATATTTTATTTTGATTGCATTAATTGTAGAAAATGTAGGCTCGCAAAGGAAAGTGGATAAAATAGCGGGCGGCAACTGA
>NW_028278681.1:0-31763 GCF_059751315.1 Micrasema longulum | reverse complement strand
GTGGTTGCGCGGTTGATGGTGTATCAGATTCTCCCTCCCCCCTCTTCGTTTCTCCTCTGCAGAAGTAAGCAACCATTTGTTTTTTTTAAAGATTTTAGTCGTTCTAAAAATTTATTTCAATGTGCCAATATGTCTTCTTGCTCATACTGATTATCGTGGTTTCGGATGTGACAGGGTTTAAAGAACACCTTGTTTGTTATCTTGAAAAAAATAATAAATAAAATAAAATAATTAATCAACCGTAAGACGGCTGCCTATTATGTACACAATAATTCTTTTTTTTCTTTTACGTAATGGGAAACGTCAATGTAAATATGTGTATTTAAGTCATGTAAAAATTGTATTAAATGGTAATATTGTATTCATATTTGTTTTCTGAATAAAAAAAATAAAAAAATAAAAAATATTAAAATACGCTATCAGCTTTACCGTCACAAAAGTGTATTCATAGTATTTACGAAAAAATACATAAATTACATGCAGAGTAAAACGGGATGCAAACACCACCATGTCCGAACATGCACTAAAATTAGTTTTATAATATGTATCTTAAAGTCACAGAATCTGCGGGGGAGGGTTAAGGAAGGGGGAGGGGTCTATATGTTACATGAATTTAGCTAACTTTATTACGTAAAGAAGTGCTTTATGCACCAATGGAGAAACTGTGAAATAAAGTGATGTAAAATACGAAACCGTCAAATTATTTTGTTTTATTTGATTAAAAGTTTTTCTAATAAGGTGTTGCTAAAATATTACTCTAAGGTATTAACTAAATTTACGCTAAAACCGAAGAAAACTTACATTCAAAACTTCGAATTATTACTAAAGGTATCTATGCTCAAAAACCTGTAAGTAACGAGCTAGTAGGTAATCTTTTGTAAAATATTCAAAACAGCATCATGCACTGTAATTTTAAATACGTATTTATGCGTTTCCTTTTTACTCGGAGTTGCTTTTTGCCCGCGGCACGGTTTTTCGTCCTCGCGTAGCCGTTGGCGTTCGGGTATTCGAATTTTCGCAGACAGTTAATCGGCGTCTGCCGGGCGAAACGGGCGTGCGTCGCGTTTTCTTTCGTTGGAAAAGTGTTTGTTAATTAATTATTGTGAAAATTCATGACAAGTTTGTTCACAGTTTTTGATGTGTTTCCTTCTACCTATGGACCACTTCGGCTGACGATTAAGGTGTTAATTTTTTCATCTCGTGATATTTGTTTTTTTTATTAAAGTTTTACACTCGTTAAAATAAGCTAATTGTTTTTTTTTGTTTTTTATAATTTTTATTGCACCATAAACATTTCATAAAGTTTTTTCGCTTCATGATATAAACGAACAAAAAAATGCAATGACTTTTTCCGGGGAATTAAACATCTTACGGTAGGTACTTTTAATTATTTTTTTGTAACATGTTATTTAATTCCTTGCAGACGTTTGAATCATTTATTAATTTAATGATAATACATGCAAAAGTTGCAAAAAATTGTTTATTGTATCGACAATGTTATTTGGAAATGCTAAATTGATAACTTATCATAATTTGAATAATAATATAATCATAAAATAAATATATTCATTTTTTCCCTTTTTTATTATTTGTAACAATAGTCCGATTAAATGATATTAAAATTAATACCCGGAACATATATTTACAAATTTTATATCTTTAAATTTATTTGACAAATATTTTTATAATTTGAGAATGTTTTGAGTTTGTCCAAATATTTCAGGATGGGCTGAGTTTTTTTCATAAATTGCACATGTTTTTTTTTATTCAATACAAATCTACTGTTATGCATCTAGTAAATTTTATAACTGTAACTTTTCAAAAAATGAGACTAGCTCTTGTGCTTGGTGTGACTGACACTGTTATCTTTATTTATTTTTTAGAATTTATATCATTTTTAAGATGTACGAGTACATGTACATAGTTTTTAAAAGGAAAAACCAAAAATAATAATCCATTAAAACTAATTAAAATTGAATGCAGTTTTTACACTTGTTCAAAAAATTTCTTCAAATTTACTTTGAATTTAAATATAAAAATATTAATTTTGATAGTTTTTAGTTCATTGGGAAGATTATTGTAATTTTTTACACCTTTGAGGACAAAGCTATTTTGACCATGACTTGTGTGGAATTTAGGGATTTTAATAAAATTTGGTATCGGAGTGACTTATTCATCTCAATTTCTTTTATTTTTCCTTCTTTATATTCAATAAAAAGAATAAGTCAAATAGAGTTTATTTTATGAAAAGTGTCTACTGTATGAACTTTAAATAACTTATATGGAATTTCCGTATTGAATGTTAAGAGTTTCTTTAAAATTACTTTAATAATTAATCTTTTTACTATTTTAAGAGGGTTTATTGTATTGTATTGGCATATGCACCAGTCCATCCAACAATACCATATTCTAATAAAGATTGTACAATTTCCTCACAAGGAGTCATTAAGATTAATTTTTATGCAACAAAAGAAAAACTGAAAAAAAATGAATTTTTTCACCATTTTGCCTAAGTTTAAACATCCAGTATGTAAATTGGTTCAGCAGAATAAAAAATAAGATAATATTAAGTTTTGTATAAATTACCCTTTATATGCATAATATTACCAGTCTGAAGATGCTCATTAAAAGATGAAACTTTAATTTGTCAAATGGATAAGTGGTAAAGTAGTATTTTTATTAAAATATTACAACAGAGATGAAGAACATTTTAGAAAAGAGAACGTAGAAGTCTAGGCATCCACAGAGCTTATGACCTATCATTGGCTGGTTAAAGAGGCCACTGTACACACTGTGTAACGAAATGTTGTAATAAAACCAGCTGGTCCAAGAAGTATTAAAAAAAAAAAAAAAATGTTTTCACGCGTTGCCTAGTCTAAGCATGTGAATTAACTCGATCAAATGAATCTCTTAACAACAGTTGAAGATACAGCTTTTCAATTTTACAAAAGTCAACAGATGTGGATATTTAAACATAGGTAAAATGGTGAATGTTACACAATGTGTAAAATGCCGACTGAAACCTGACAATAATAGGTCATAAGCCCTTTAAATGCCTAGACTTTATTATTCTCTTCTCAAAAATAAATTTCTTCGGTTGCAATATTTTTTTTTTTTTATTGAATTATTAGATTTTTTTTTATACCACTCGTATTATTTTTAATTGAATTAATTAAATAAATTGACTTCGCTTTTTCTCTTTCCAAACCAAGTGATACTAAAGGCACTGCATTGAGAAACCAAATAAAGCGTATTTCGATCACCAATTCAATCATGTTACATGAAAGTAGTGACAACTCCTACACTTCAGTTGCTTGTACAGGAATAACAAAATTTGATATTTGACAAAACTTTGAAAATAAACATTTTGAATTTTCCCTGTCAAAAATTAAACCCTGATCTTAAAAAAAATGGTAGGCAAACGCGTCAACCACTTTAAAACGAGGCGGACTTATCTCGACTGGATTTACCTTTTCAGTTGAGGATTTTTAACCAACCATGCGCTTTGTAGCTGCAGGAAATGGAATCTAGATTACATATTATGTAAATTATTATTTATAAATTAAAAACACTTCTTATTTTTTTTTGTCGCTGTGTAAATAAGGGATACATTTCTAAACATTAGTGCGCTATGTAGCTGCAAGACGGGCTGTAATCTAGCTCTTATTTAATGATTAAAATTTACCCTTGTTGGAAATGGGGAACTAGAATCCCAACCCCATATGCGCCCTGTAGCTGCAAGGCGTGTTGGGATGGTTATTTTACGGCACTTTTGAGGTAGTTTTCATAAAAATCGCACTCTATAAATTACCTTAAATAAATATTCAAATATATTTTCTAGCGAAGCGCGTCGGTGTGTTTTTGTGGGTATGCTTAAATTATATTATGTTTGAACAAAAAATCACACAGTTATAGTTTTGAGTTGTATTTGTTTCATCGATTGAGATTCCAATCCGTTTTTTCATTTGGAAATAAGTATTTGCATAGGTACTTATATTTTTATCAAAATTTCCATCTTAAGCTTATTTGAAAATAAAACAGTAGCGGACTTTTCGAAATATTGTTACAATTGTACTTGATTTATTGAAAATGTTATGGGGCATCAAAAATAAAATTGGAATAATGAATCATCTATACAAGTATGTGAAGTAAATGATAAAGCAGATTCTTTTGTGATTTAAGTAATTGGCAATATAAAATATATTTTTAAAAATGTAACAAATTACGTTTGCTATCGCGTATAAATCGATGTTGAGTGTGTACTAGGCTTAAAAAAAACATTTTTTTTTTTTAAATTCAGTTAATTATTATTATTATTGTATTATTCATTTTTGCTTTTTGAAGTTAGTTTATAACAACATGAGAACTAATATAAACTTTTATTAACATTACTAATTTTTATAAAAATTTCTCAAGAACATATTTTTTCAAATGAATTTTAAATAATTCAATTCCTTCTATTTAACAAATTACAACAGGGATGGAGAATACCTTAAATAAGGGAATATGGAAGTCAAGGCATTTAAAGGGCTTATGACCTGTCATTGGCTGGTTTAAATGGCTACTTTACACACTGTGTAACATTCACCATTTTGCCTATGTTTGAACATCCATATTTCTTCAATTCTTCCATCTGTTGATTTTTATCCTTCTATTTCTTTGATCTCTTGAGGTAATTCCATAGAATTAAGAATAGTCCAGAAACCGCATACGAACGTCAAACAGAAGGTGACTTAACTACTCATAAATAAGTAGTTTTACGTTTTGACCCATTAGTTTCTTTGTAGACGTCGCTCAGTACGCAACTCCTGATTTGAATTCAACACTGCCGTGTTGTGTCCTTTTAAAGTGTAGAAATACTGCTAGGATCTTAAAAAAAACAGGAGAAGATAACATTTCATGTGTAATTAGAAAATGAACGTAGAAGTAGCAAATACATTAATTTAAAGTTGAATTATTTTTCCATCTGCCAGATTGTCGAAGAAATCGAAATTGACTTTTCGTTAGTATTGCCAGGGTAGTAAATTTTTTTACGCTTATTTGCTCATCTAATAAAAGAACTTATGAAAATTGGATCTCGGATTAAGCAACTCTGTGGTGGACATTTGACCGACATTATCTTTAAAACAAATATTATTCAACATGATATAAAAATTTCCGTTTTATGTAAAACAAAATTTGTTTTGTATTTTAAGTTCACAGTTCATTAATTCAATTACTCTTATTAAATGCCCTTTACTTATCTACTCTGTTGTGTCAATCAATATTTCCGCATGCACAATAAAATAACAAATTCCCTTTTTTTTTACCTTACATTTGTGTTATGATTATATTTTTTCCTATCGTGCAACATTACACGACATCACAAATGCGCGCGGTGAAAGTGAGTCATAGTGGGGGGATTTTCGGACACAGTCCGATGTATTCAAATATGATTCTACGCTCCTTCTGGACTATTCTTAATTCTATTGATAACTCATTATGCAGCCTTATTCTCTTTTACTATGAGTTTTGAGATTCTGTTTTACTCCTTATTGGTAATCATATCTTTTTGATCCCTTGTTTCATAATTATGACATTTTTAATTAAAAAAAATTACAAATTCATTTTATTGATCCCCTTAATTATTTTATGAATAAAAATTGATTCATTTTAGTTTTTGCTGCGCTACTGTGAACAAGCCAATTTCTTTGTGCATTATTTCTACATATTTTTTTAGAGTACAATCCGCATTGCCTTATTTTAAAGAATTTGTATATTTTTAATTTTCCCTTCATTACATAAACAAAGAATATCAGAACAGTTACACATGTGATTAATTTATACATAAGAATACTATTCTTTATATCTATTACATTTCGTAATCTTCCCATAATTAAAAAAAAAAAACATTTTTTTGTTCCATATTAAGAATACGCTTTGTATTAAGACATAAACGATTTTTTAATTAAAGATATATTATTAATAGTTAAAAAATAATAAGGATTGACAATAATATTTTAATAACATTTCTTTTCTTCATTTATAAATAATATAAGTGTTACACGCTCTCTGTTCAATAAATAATAACTTTAATACCATTAATTATTCATACAAATAAATTAATCAATTGAAAAACTGAACAGGTGTGACATTCATAACAAAGATTGATGTTTTTAAATGATTACTTATTGAAAAGTTATATAAAACATTATTAGATTCCATGACGTTATTATTTTAATAATATATCCAATGTTTGTTGAGTAAGACAGATTTATAAATAAAATAAATACAGGAAAAAACATTAGTTAATTAGCTTCTTGTTACATGGGTCAGAAAATGGTACATAATCTTGTTTATGATTTGACCTAATGCATTTCGAGTCGTACAGGAATGATTCTCGGTAACGAGCCAGGAAAATTTCATAGATAACGCGTCTAATGGGATAATAAAAAAATATGCTCATATATTTATCACCATTTCTTTGTCACATTCAACAATATCAACTACTATTGCATCTGATCGGTGCGTTTGCCTACCATGCAAGAGGTCTCAGGTTCGACTCCCGACATGGTTTATTTGATTTTTTTTTCCTTCGGTAATCATAGAGAGGAGGAAAGAGACGAGACACAGAATGTGTTTAGAACATTGATTAAAATATCCACAGCAGCACGAAAGGGAATCCAAAATATTAAAAACAAATAATTCGTCATTAAATATGATCGGGGATAACCCCAGAAAAAAAGGTAACCCTTCCTGAAGGAGAAGATTTCCACCGCAATTGCCAAGCATTAAGGAGAGCATTTTCAATCATTATTTAACAGGGAATAATAATTATATGACAGGGAATCTATATAAAACTAATGAATTGAAAATAAAACGGAGTTTTCTCTGTTTATGATAGTCTCCATCTAACACGGCTCAGCCTGTTCTAAGATGGAGATTTTTTATCTTCTAGAGCAAAAGAAGTTTTATACTAAAAAGTAGTTCTGGCATCGATACAACACTATTACGTAGGCAAAAAGGTCCACAACCTTTTGCCAGAATCGTGGAAAGACGGATGTGTTATCAAGTTGCGGAAGGTGTTGACCTCACTCTTTCATGACATTGGTCGTAGGGAGTCAGAAAAGTTAATGCATGCCACGGATTGGAGATTCTTACTGGATGTCGAAAATTAAATATGAAAAAAAAATAATTAAAAAAAATAGATATACAAATAGTAACCGTGAAGCTTCGCATTATAAATAAATTGTCTTTATTTTATGAATGTATGTATGTGTATGAGCACGGGTGTATGTACGTGTGTGTGTATGTTCACGTTTATATATATGTGTGTATGTATATATATATATATGTGTATATATGTGTATGTGTGAATGAATATGTATCAAAATGTGTATACGAAAAAGCTTATATTGTCTTAGTCTGTGCTCTCTATTAATTTGTAAACTATTACCATATATAAGAAAGTAATTCCCTAGCTTGGAACGGGGTATGTACTTTTGTTAGCTGGGCAAAGTGAACGTAAAATTGTATTTTTGATAAATGGTGTAAATAAATAAATAAGTAAAATTATAAATAAATAAAATAATTGCCGGTCCTCCAACTGATGCTAAACAAAAAAAAGACGTTCTGTAAGTCTATGGCAACGTAGCATCGTTGTTCTGTTTTAACATTCAAGCATTTAATATACATTGTAACAATACCACCAAATCAATGATTTATAATTTTCGCTATTTTGAATAAGCCGCGATATCTTTATTTTTATTATCAATATCATATTTTTTTACCTAAGTATGTTAAGTATTAAAATTTCAAAGTTGTTGTATAGAACAATGTATAAACAACTGTGTAATATGAATAAATATATTGGTGTTATATTGTTTCATAGTTTTGTTAAAGAACACTGTTATGGTAATTTTTTTTTTTTTAATTTTTTTAATTTTTTTTTATTTTTTTTTATTTTTTTTTATTTATGTTTATAAATGATATTTGTGCCGTGTACACTGATAAAATAAAAAAACATTAATTCATTTCTCAACTAAGAATTTTCCCGAGTGATATTATTTTCGGAAAAAAACATTAGTGTGTGACACTCTTCAGCTTTCCGATTATCTCTATGCAAAAATCACCTCAATCGGTCGTTTCGTTGCAACGTGAAAAATAATTTATCTTTACCTTAAGAATTTTCCCGGAGGAATGGTATTTTTTTAGGGATGAAAAGTAGCCTATGTCTTTTTTAAACTTTTTGGCTATCCCTATGCAAAAATTCAAATCTTTTGGTAGCTTCGTTGCGCCGTGAAGGAAACGCAAAAAAATAAACACATACACTGGCCATAGGGTCTCTTAGAGGCATCATCGCGTTGAAAACACGGGTGTAGGGTTTTGGTTCTATTTTGGGTACAGATCTGTATTCTTTACCCGCCCGGATACAGATAAGAAAAGTGAATTGACAGCACTCAATCCATTTATGGCGAGCACTAATAAAATATAATCTGCGTTTTATCAATATTCTTCTTGTGTTTGTTTAATTATTTTTGTGTTTTAGTGTCCGAATCTTGAAAATATTATGTAGGTAATTCCGTTGATGATTTTATCGTAACCTCATTTTATTGTTGTCTGGCATAATTGTTTTAAAATAAGATTTAATATAATTTGCTTATTTTTTTAATTTTTCTGACGTTTGACCTGCTGGCTAGGTAATTTGTTTTTAGCTAAAAACATTTATATGCTTAAAATTTAAAATAATAACTTTATAATGAAGTAAATTGATACCGTTTAATTTTGTACTAAGGATTATTATTGTAAAGCCGGGTATAAAAATCTCGGCGGGACCTTACATTATTTTGAAATGGTCCAAATGTTTGTAGAAAAAAGACTAGATTTCACCCCTTAGAGTGACATTAAGATTTACAAATTATAACAGACATAGAGAACATTTTAGAGAAAGGAATATGGAAGTCTAGACATTTACAGGGCTTATGACCTGTTGTTGACTGGTTTGAGGGGCCACTTTACACACTGTAAAAAAATTACCATTTTCCCTATGTTTGAACATCAATTTTTTTCTATTCTTCCATCTCTTAATTTTAGTGAAGTTGAAGAGCTAAAACCTTGATTGTTGTGAGGAGCTAATTTGATCATGTTATTCCACATGTTTAGACTAGGCAACGCCTGATAACAGTTCTCAAATTTTTGAATACTTCTTGGACCAAGTGGTTTTATTACAACATTTCATTACACAGTGTGTACAGTGGCCTCTTTAACCAGCCAATGATAGGTCATAAGCACTGTGGATGCCTAGTCTTCTACATTATATTAAAATGTGCTTCATCTGTGTTGTAATATTTTAATTAAAATACTACGTTACCACTTATCCATTTGTGAAATTAGAGTTTCATCTTCTAATGAGCATCTTCAGACTGGTAAATATTATGCAGATAAAGGGTCATTTATACGAAACTCAATATTATTTTAAGTGTCGGTACATTCCGACTTGTTTATAAATGGTACCCAAAATATTAATTTTGTATAAATGATCCTCACATAATATTTACCTGTCTTGGGTAAATATTATGTTAAGTACATTTATATTTTGACATGCATTTCAAATTTACCTGGACTATGTATGTAGTTTTGTATAAACGATCATAACACTCTATAATATCCACCGGTTTAAAGATGCCCATTAGAGGGTCATAACTGGTCAAATAAATTAAAGAGTACCAAGTATTTTTAATTTATAATTTGTATTTAAATGAAAGTAATTAAAGTATATAATATAACTAATAATAACAACATTTTGAGTTAGTCCAAATTTTTGTAGACAAAAACTGGAATCAACTCCTTGGGGAGCTGTTAACATTAACAAATTACAACAGAGATAAAGACATTTTAGCTAAGGTAATATAAGTCTAGGCATCTTCAAGGCTTATGACCTGTCATCAGCTGGTTTAAGTGGCCACTTTACACACTGTATAACATTCACTATTTCGCCCAAATTTGAACATATATATTTCTTCAATTCTTTCATCTGTTGATGTTTAGAAAAATATATATATATAAATTTTTTTAGGCGTAGCCTAGTATGTTGGTGAAATAATTCAATAAGATTAATCTCATTCGCATAAAAAAAAGGTATCAGCTCTTTAACTTCACAAACATCAACAGATAAAAGAATTGAAGGAAAATGGATGTTCAAATATGGGCAGAATGGTGAATGTTACACAATGATAAAGTAGCCACTTAAACCAGACGGGGATAGGTCATAAGCCCTGAAGATGACTAGACTTATATATTTGCTTCTTTAAAATGTTTCTCATCTCTGTTGTAATATGTTAATGTTAACAGCTCCCAAAGGAGTTGATTCCATTCCTTGTTTACCAAAATTTGTACAAACTCAAAATATTGTTGATAGATTCACCTGGTCCAAGTACAGAAATTGTAAAAAAAAATATTCAGGCGTTGCCTAGTGTGTAGGTGAAATAATTAAATTTGATGAATCTCACCCGCATATATAAAGGTTTAACCTCTTTAACTTGATCGAGTTATTGAACATGCTTAGACTAGGCAACACCTGGAAACAATTTTCAAATTTTTAAAGACTTCTTGAACCAGTTGGTTTTATTACAACATTTCGTTACACAGTGTGTAAAGTGGCCGCTTAAACCAGATAATGACAAGTCATAAGCCTTGTCGATGCCTAGCCTTCTATATTACCTTTTCTCAAATATTCTCCATCTCTGTTATAATAATAATAATAATTAAAGATAACTTATAAAGCGCCATTTTCGCAATATACTACCTCAAGGGCGCTTTACAAAGTGATTAAATAAAGGTATAAATTTAATTTTAACTTTTTAATTTAAGAAAAATAATGTACTTTTTCATATTACTTTTCCACCACATGCTAAGAATTTATTTAAATGATTTAACTGTTGTTATATGTTAATGAATATTACACAAAAATAATACATGTTCGTACTGACTGTGTATTTTCTTAAATTTAATAGTTAATGTAGATAGAAAGAAATAGCCTAGTGGCGATATACGAGTATTTATTCAAACACTTTATATACGAACACAGTTTACATCTCCGAGTAATAATTCTCTAGACATTATTATTATGTAGATAGAGTAATATTGCCATAAAGCAATTTCTTCCTACCTGCTCAAACCTTACAATTTAAAAAAACTTGTGGTATTTGAACATATCTTCTTCTTCTTTTCCACATCCGCTCTTAAGTGGAGCATGTGGACATCACCAGTTGCCTCCAGGAGACCCTATCGCCACTCAGAATTTTCGCCACCTCCCACGTCAATAAATCGAATACACTGAAAAAAATGGCCTTCATTTGTTGCAATTAAGAGGTTTTTTTTTGTTGAAAAGAATGACAGGTTATAAGCCCTATATATGCCTAAACTTCCATATTCCTTTATTGAAAATGTTTTCCCACTCCGCTGCAACAAATTTAGATATAAAAAACTTCCTAGGGAGGAAATACCTCCTGTCTACAAACATGAAGACATACGCAAAACGTTGTTAATATAATCATCATCATCATTCTCTTCCCACTCCTAATGGTGCATAGAACACTGCATTAGTACGCAGTGTATCTTATTTCTTTTTTATTGTGACATGAAGGTAAGATGATCAGTCTTACGCTTCCAGAGACTATTAAATATTGTGTGGAAACACCCTTTTTTCAATTAATAGTTAATTTTAAATCCAAAATAAACCACCAGATCATGACCCAACAAGTATCGGCACAGCAGCTGATGGTACCACGACAGAAAAACTACTATGGTGACAGAACAATGGGTAGTGTAGTACCAAAACTGTACAATTTAATACCAGCTAAAAATCGTGAAGAAAAAAACCTAATTTCATTTTTAAAAAATAGTCAAAAAATTATTAAACAGCAAGTGAAACTTAAGTGTATAGATATATTTTATTCTTTAATTATTATTAAACTACGAACTTACTTATATTTTTTTTTTTTAAATGTAATGTAACCCGCAGACAAGCTTCGGCTTTGCGGGGACAAAAATACAATTATGTATGTTACTTATTTGTTAAAATGAATAAAACTTTTAAAAAAATAAAAATATATTTCAGACAAACCATGTCGGGAATCGAACCCGAAAACTCTCGCATGGTAGGCAAACGCGCTGACCATTACACCACTAGGCACTATAAAGGCACTCAAAATATTGCTATGTATATTCAACAAATATTTTAAAACGGACATGTCAAAAGTTTGAACCCTCGGCGTGCGTGCATGAGAAGATGTATGAATGTAGAGGAAGCGATGTGTTTATGCATTGACAGAGTAATATGGCATTCAATTCTCTCTGTTTACCTCTACGGGAAAACGGCGTGATGGTTTGTTTGTTGTCTGTTTGATAAAAAATCTTCGCCATCTCCATTGTAATTTGTGAATCCTTGATATATGTTTTTTTATTGTTCTTACATATTTCTAAGTTTTATCTGTTTCTATCCCAAAATTATTTAAAATTTGTATGCAAACAATAATGATGTTCATCCCTACGGGAAGTTTGTCGTAAAAAATGTTTTTTTACGCGCGGTAAAAATTAGACCGCTAATTGCACAGCACAGTTTCTTTAAAATGTATGAAAAATACAATATAACTAGTTAGAATGATGTCAAGAGTTATTTTGAATCAACCAATTGAAAGAGAGTTGTGAAAGATTTCTGGCGTACGATAAGTTAACGGACCAATCAGCAGAACTGACGGAGAAGAAGCGGAAGAGAACTTGAAACCTCACACGCGGAGTAATTTAAAAAATACGAAACTTGAAAACATCGTAGCGCCGATAATACGACAAATAAATTAATTATTTTGCTGAGATTAATAGTCTATTAACAAATGAAATAAAATAAACTACTGAATTTTGTTACATTTCGGTAAAAATATTCAGTAATAATTTACATGAATGTGAATAATTTCCTGTAAAGATGAAGCATCGCTTTCAAATTAACTAAAAAATACTTTTACGAAATGAACAAACCCATGAATAAATATTTTCACGAGAAATGATTTCAGATTCATGTAATTAGATACGTCGTTTTTGATAAAAATCTTGTTTAAAAGCTTCCCTGATTCAAAATGATGAATACCTTCATTTCTTTTATCTGGTCTGTTTGACTTTCAAATGAAAATCTGGAAAAACGTAAAAGGTTTTTGATATTTTCAAATGATTTGTTAAACTCGCCATTCCATTAGTGGTTTTAGCGGACAAATGGAAATACGCATTTTTTTATGTTTTTAACATTACTCAAATTATAATTAAATAAAAATATGACTGACAGATATTTTTTTGAAAATAGGGCTGTCATTTTTATCGTTCGTAAATAATATCATTAAATATACCGCATCAAATTCCAAAAAGTTCTGAAAAAAAACATTTATGACGAAAAAAAAACATAATAACTACAAACAACAAAATACGTTTAAATAGTAGCTGGCTAACTTGTATGTGTCCGGGCGGATGAAAAATACAGTTCAGTGTGCGATACAAATTTAGAATCAATCTTCAATTTTATCTATTAAGTTAAATTAAGTTTTCTGCATGAAAAGCAGAATATGCATACATTTTTTTTTCTAAGCATGTTTAAGTATGGATTACTGACAAAAACACTATATATTCATGAAAATGTACTCATTTTCGTTCACAAATATCGGTTTTTCTTTTAAGACATTTGAAGATAACTCTGTTAACTTCTCAATGTAATCGGGGCCCTGTGACTCGATTATGAACGCTATCTTCATCTGTACATATCGAGACGGTATACTTAACTTCTGTACTATCTGTATCTTACCTCGGTATGTTCTACCTACTTGTCATATCGACATCATTTGATCGAAACAAGCCAATGGAATGACCGCAAACAATTAGTCCGCGTTCCTTACGTCATTTACATCAAAAATAGTTCCCATTTATAGTTTAAATAGGCTTCTGTAATAAAAAGTGCTCAGCTCAAAGCGATTATAAACTTCAATAAATCCCAATTCAGGCATAATATGCTCGCTTGAACATGAATTTTGTATGACTTTTGGAAATCATCTAGACGGTACGCTTAACGATTGTCTGTATGTATCTACCGATCGACTTCAAAACCCGTTCCTTTAACGTCTTGATACATACAATTGGAAAGATAATAAAACAGATGGAAAAATATAATAACTCAATTATTTTTTAGAATGGTCACTTTCTAACGCCTTGATACTCTTATTTGCTAATATGACATAATCTAGGGACATAAGTTTCATTTCTAGGCGTTCGTTTTATCAAAGTGACAGTTATGTATATGTATATGTATGTATAAAATATAATATCAATATGTATGTGCGAATATATATGTATATATGTGTGTGAATGTATGGTTATTAATGCATTACAAGTGTCCCGAATCAATACGGATTTTTTAGCGAGTCGGAGCAAGTTCACAGACATGGGTCGTTCCTGATTGTGTCGCTATAAACTGTGTCTCTGTCCTTAACAAATGTATAAATAATGTAATTAATAAATAAAATAAAATAAAAAAATATGTCGGAATTTAATTCGATTTCAAAATTTACTTAGTTCTCTATCATATTTTTAATAGACTTTTAAGAAAAAAAGTACCGACCTCAAAACAATTAAAAAATTTGATAAATCATATTTTAAGGAAAAATTGTTGGGTGGAACAATATTTTTGACACTTTTAATGCGTAAATAAACGTATCGAGGGGTTCTAGACCCGTCGGTATAAACCGATGTACTTACATCAAAACTTGATGGTAGGGGTATCGGTAGTGTACCTTTATAGTCGGTCGGAAGACTTTTATCTTCAATTTTGACGTCATACTGAAGCTATGTCATTTTCGAGCGTAGATATGGGTACCGTGACGTACGCTTCCCCTTGTTTCATATCGATCTACCTACACAAAACTTGAAGGGTGGGGGTCGGTAGTATATCTTTATAATCGCTGGAGGAAATTTATCTTTAACTATACCGTCAAGGTGATGGTATGACATCTTTATCTTCCCATCATAATCGTGGTTCTGGATGAGTGTTTTCGACTCGATAAGTAACTGACAAAACAAAAAAAAAAAAATTCCACCACACATGACGGCATATTATTGCGTAACACCACATTTGATCACTTTGTAAGTTGGTTAGAGATCAAAACGTGGAAACGCATTTTTCGAGCTTGTATTGTGTCTGTTAAATTATATGTTATTAATGACTACCAAAGTTTATAATTGTTACATGTTCGTTAGTTTAAAACACCAGCCTCACTTTTGATTCATAACCATTCATGGTTTAAAACCTTTGACCTCTTTGTATACAGCAAACTCAAACCAATCCAGACAGAATCCTATCAAATATTCATAGACAAAGTGTTGCTTTATATCAAATGTATGCGGCGCAGCGTAGTCAAATCAGCTACATAAAAAATAGAGCTTCAAGAATTCTGACAAAATTATGGATTTTCGCAAGGAGCTCATAAACTTTTTTTTCTTTCCGTCATCCACACATTTGGTGCATAGGGCACTGACTTTGTAGTTCTACCCTGTTTCATTAATGTATTTTTTAGTTTAATTAAGGATTACAGAATTTCTTGCCAATTAATGTTAAGCAAACATTAGTCCAGAGCTTATTTCTTCCACTCCTTGACTATGCGGATGTATGTTATCCAGATGCTAACTCTGAATTACTTGATAAGTTAGAACGATTGCATAATATTTGTATACGTTATATCTTTGATCTTCGCAAATTTGACCACATAATCGAGAATCGCTCGCAACTACTCTGGCTCATAGATACGCACATAGTATCAGGCATAGAAAAAACATTCACATTCTATCACTTCTTCACAATATTTTAAATAATCCCACTTCGCCTGTTTATCTGAGAGAGCTCTTCCAACCTCTTTCACAACACGGACTATCTCTTCGTTCTAGTAATGAGAGAACCCTTTTAATACCCTGTCATCGCTCTAAATTTTTGCCTCCTCTTTCACAGTAGTAGCCGCTCAATTGTAGAATAATCTACCCAATAATGTAAGAGACGCCCCCCTTCTTTATTAACATTTAAGTCAAGATTGAAAGGTCACCATTTATATTTATTAAAATTGTTCCTTTATCCTTCTTCTTTTCTTCCCATCCCCTCTCCTCTCTTTATAGTATAGTGTAAAAAAAAATCTATATTTTTATTTTGTAAATCTTTGTTTTTAATTTTTGTCTAAAATTGTAAGATTCAATATGTCCATGTATTTTTAATTTTCTCAAATTAAACGATTTGGGCAGAGTATT
Organism: Micrasema longulum; assembly: GCF_059751315.1. Lineage (NCBI taxonomy): Eukaryota > Metazoa > Arthropoda > Insecta > Trichoptera > Brachycentridae > Micrasema > Micrasema longulum. The sequence continues at coordinate 15,461 of NW_028278681.1, read as the reverse complement.
TAATTAATTCTCAAAACATTACAAAACATACAAATCTGATTTATTAAATACAAAAGAGAAAAATAAGTCATGTAAATTGGACATACATATTACAATTTGGAAATTGCTTTCCTTAGAGAAATCCCACTGTCATAAAATATATCGACATCCGAGGCGACACGATTAAATAATACAATTGCTCTACTTACCGGCATAACCATTGGCAAGTTGGTTCTGCATCATGGTAAGTAGAACATCCAGTGTTGCCTTTGTCGAAGATAATTGTCAGGGACAAATAGATCGAATTTATTCAAAATATCAGAATTATGTATGCGAGCACCAATGAGTTGAAAAAAGTGAACACCCAAATGAATATCCCTTCTCCCCAACAATGATTGGCAGCCCAGCATTCCTAGTAAGAAGTCAGTCGGGAAAAGCCACGGGTAAAATCTATATTCCCTGAGATACAGATAACCCAGAAGTTTTTTTCACACCCTCTCCATCATTAAGGAATATTTGGTTTCATTTGGCGACCAAATGATGGAACTTAATTCCAAGCGACTTCTTATCAAGGAATTATACAATGTTTTTAGAACCTGGATATTTGGAAAAAATCTTGACATTTCGTAGAACAAATTCAAGTATTTTAAGAGAGTTACTGCAGAATAGGGTGGGCCGACAATTTTTTTTATCCAAATTTTGAAATGAAAAGGGTCTAAAAAGTTGCCTTTTGGATCACTCGGGATGCAAAAAATATATAAAAAAATATTAGATACTACTTTTGGCCCTAAACCAGAGCTTAAAGTTTTCGAAAAAGTCAATTTTTTGCCCTAAACCGGCTGTCATTTCGTATTTAAGTAAGAAAATCAGTCAATTAAATTGAGTTGCAGTGTAATCTTTGCCAAGGGAGGTCACGTTTCGTGAGCTCCGTCAGTCAAAAATTTCTAAACAGCATTCTAAGTGGTTTTTTCTGTTTTTTTTTCGTATTTTTTGTACATCGTTGTCGCCGAATGCCGAACACTCCTCTAGTGGAACGGAAGGCCTGTTGACTACTGCCAACAGGCCGGCTTCTCCTGAAGAGTTTTAAGTGGTTTCCTCTCCACGTGAGCAAATGCTGAGAAGTTCCTGATTAGCCCACATTAATATATCCCTCCTGATCCCAATAGTTAAGATAAATTTTAAGATATTTAATAGCAGAAAAATCCACTTTTTGAAATATAAACCTTGTATATTATAAGCAAGGTAAATAATAAAGCAACTCCCATATAAAAAAAAAAAAGTCAATTAAATTGTATAATCTGCATTAAATCTTATTATATAAGCATCCAAGGGCGTAAGTTGCACTTTGTTTTGTAATAAATGGGTAGCATTGTTTTAATGTGCCATTGTTTTCGTCAATTTTAGTCAGGCGCTCAACGGAAGCAGTTCCTCGGAGTGTAAATTTTTTGCATTTCGGTAGTTTTAAAACGTGTTCGAATTTGTAATGTGATTAAGTAATATATTTACGTAGAAAAAAAAAATTTTTATCAATATAGATAATAAAAAAATGTTCAGACAGTTATAAACTTCAAACTTCTGTTGAGGGCCAAAAGTAGTATGGAATATTTTTTTAAATAATTTTTACGTTCAATGCGATCCAAAAGACAACTTTTTAGACCCCTTTCACTTTGATACCTAAAAAAAAAAATTAAATGATAACTTGGCGTCAAATCACCTGGACCCTGAAGTTTTCTTATATGAAGCCGGGTGCTTTTTGTTAACAACTAACGTGTAACGGACAGTTTAGGTTTGCGCGTGCGATTCTCGACCTGATTACTTACGGACCTTTGTATTGCTACAGACTGTAAGTAACTTCGTAGTTAATAATCATATTCTGTTTTTTGTTTGTATGGACGACATTATAAGCCAGTGGCGTATTAGTACTATCAATTAAATCGGCCTCTTAATTAAGTGACTAGGCTGTTCATTAAATGTCAGCGTTAAATTTAATGGCTAAAGAATGCTTGGCCAAAATTTTGCAAGCAACGTTTAACGAGAAACATTTTAAAGAAGGGAATATGGAAGTCTCGGCATTTACAGGGCTTATGACATGTCATTGGCTGATTTATCTGGCACACTATCAGTTAGTCTTTTGTCTACAAACATTTAAACAAACTCAAAATTTTGTAATAAAACCAACTGGTCCTAGAAAAAGTTTAAAAATTTACAAATCGTTTTCGGGTGTTTCCTGGTACGTGGAAAAATTCGATAAGATAAATCCCCTTATAACAATAAAAGTATCAGCCATTTACTTCACTTAAATCAATATATTGAAGAATTGAAAAAATATGGATGTTCAAACATAGGTAAAATGGTGAATGTCACACATAATTGTGGCCACTTAAACCATCTTATGACGGATCAGAAACCCTGTAAATACCTAGACTTCCATATTCCCTTCTCTAAAATTTTATCTATCCCTGTTTTTGTTTGTTAACAAAAATCAAGGACGAAACATGCATAAAAAATATTGAATTTACTTAAATGTAATTTTTATTGGATATAATTTGTACAAGAGACGGATACGTCTCGAAACTGGTAGGCATAAAAAATCGGTAATTGCTTATGTACTCATATTTACAAACACGTTTACAAACACGTTGAAATGTTTGACCACAAGTCGTAGTACTTTTTGTATCTAATAACTTTAATATCTATATAAGTATGATAAATTCAGGATTTAGATTTTCAGAATACCTTCTTTGTACATTTCCATTTCGATTTTTTCATTTTTTTATTAATCAATGAATGACTTATTGACAGCAGAAGAAGCATTTTATAACAAATTGTAGATAAATCACAAATAGAATTAATAAAATACCGTCGTAGCTACGTATTACGTAAAAGAAAACCAAACTTACAATTACCTCACACACTCATTACGTCTCACTTTCGATACTACAGATATATTCAAGATCAAGTGAGACAATTTCACGCGTCATACGCGCTAGGAGAAAATTTGCTAATACTTCTGCTAGATGCCAATTAGTAACTCATCCAATTATCGTCACGGGTGTTTCTTTCGTTCGTGTTTCGAGCATGAACTGATATAGCTTTTTTATGTTTTCTACAATACGATTTAAAATATTATTACTTTTGACTTCAATGAGGAATTTCAGCTCAACCCGGAATTAAATTTAAAAAAAAAATTGTGTACACGTGAATATTTAAAAAATTTGGAGTAGAATGAAATATCTCAAAAACGCACTCAAAAATAAATAATAAATGTTAAAAATAGTATTCATTTTAAAATCGTAAATAATGACGTCACTCCTTATATCTACGTGTAGTATTTCCGGTTTCCACTTTAAAGCCCCCGCACCTTGTAAAGAACGTTTCGACCATAGAAAAAAAAGAGTATAATTTGTATGATTTGACATTTCAACCAGAGATTATGTCAACTTTCTAGGTTTTTCTAAATCGAAACTTTCGTAAAAACAACCATAACAAAGGAATGAGCAAATTACGATCAACTATATGAAGTTATCAGAACAATATTCCATAGATTCTTGTGAGTTTTGTTATTGGCTGGAGAAATACAACTTACCGCGGTCAGTGAAATTAAGAACGGTAACTGTTTCATAACGTTACTACTGAAAAGTGACACACTGATTACAGTCATTTGGCGCGGTATTTTATAAATTTAACTTTAAAAATCATATCTTTGTAAATAACTCACAAAAAAAATTGTATTTTTTTTTTTATTAGTTAAATAGTACGCTAATAGAAAATAAATAAATTAGGAAACAGTGGAATTCCTTATTATCACTAATTAAACTAAAAGCCCATGAATATTCCATTTTTCCGACATGAAATCTCTCGTTTTTTAATAACTACACATCACCGTAACGCGCGGGTGTTTTAGGCATAACAAGAGAAGAGCCAAACATTAATCTTCTTCTTCTTCTGCATGTGTCATGTTGGGTCGGGTTATTGTAATTTAATATTGATTTTTTGTATTAGATTTTATTTTTTATTTATTTAATTTTATTTTATTCAGAAAACATACAGACATACATAATGAGTATTAAAAACAACAATTTTTCAACATAAAAAGACCAATTCAGTTTTTGTTAATTATGCAAAAGATATAAACATTAAATGTGACAAAAAAAAAATAAATAAGAATTCAAAATGAGAAAAGAATAATTATTAACATTTGCGTTTTTCATGGAGTTAATAAATTGAAATAAATAAAAATACCGAATGTACACTCCGAGCCATCCACGCACACACATGAACGCACATATAAAACATACACAAACATAAACATTACAAGCGGCACATTTACATAGCATAAACCACTCAAGATGCACATTCAGCAACTATCCCAAATAATCGACCCCATGAAGAAACTTTCTGTACAAATGCAACGTGCAGTTAAAAATGTCTACATCAATACTGAGTCCATTATTATTTCTCATTACAATTTTGTAAATGTATTATTGTATTATTTTTTCATAGAAAATGCCGAGTTTTTGCCAATGAACTGTATTTATTTACGAGGAAAACAAAAAACCAACCGACACGAGCGTTGACTTATGACTGCAATAACTTAAGCATGTTCATTATTGTTTATTGTAATTGCTCAAATGCTAAGCATGTTTTTAAGCACGTCGATAGTTATTTTTGATTGAGCTACTGTTGTAATTTAATATAAATAAAAGTTAGTTGAAGTATAATAGTTTACTTCCAACTTCAATATAATCATTTTCTGTTTGACAGTTTATTTAGAAACGAATTTAAATGGTTGGCACTGAAAAAAAACGCTAATGTCCGAATAATGTATAAATTATTTAAATATTATTTATATATTATTCTTTGATTTGTTCTGCATTATTTCCCACGCCTTAGGTGTACAGTTTTTCAAGGTTTTTTACCGGATTTGAAATACTCAGTCAATTGAAGAGTTCACGGCAAAAACAGGCTCATTAATAAATATTGAATCGTCCGGGAGAGCAAATAGAAGAATACAAACACCTATAGGATACGTATATCATATGATAAATGAAAGATCACTAAGATGCATACAAAAAAAATGCGTTCAAACACAGCAAAAAACGTGCACTAAAAAATATTTCAAAAAAACTCTTTTCTTGAACATACAAAAACAAGCTTATTCCAGCAATTATCACATTTTTTTCTCCTTTTGCCAGCCGTGACCCCATGTTTTTTCCTACACTTCGTCGAACGTGGAGCCACATTTTTTTGTAGTTTTGAATATTTCATTCTATTGAACTCATTCAGAAGATAAAAAAGGCATCAATTCGAAAATGAAAAAAACGTAATGAGCCTGTTTTTGCCGTATACCCTTAAATTAACAAAATACCGAGTGGGTTATTCAATCAATAAACCCAACACTAAAAAACTGGACTCATTAATTTGTATGCAGGAGTTATTTCTTAATATTTTGTCAAAAAGCAAATTCCCATTATTTGCTAGGCACATATTTGAATATAAGGACCTACAGATAAACATACGTATTTGGTTTTTCAAACAAACGTGATATTTTTATTTTATTTATTTATTTGATTGGTTATTATTATTTTTTTGTAAAACATTTTTTTACAAACATGTTTAAATACAGTAAAGGTAGAACTTTGTGACAAGTGTATTATTAATTTAACGTATTTATACAGAAAGCAGCCAGCCATAGAAAAGTAAAACTGAGGTAATAGCACTTTAATGAAAAAGGTGAACAATCTAATCTACACAACAGTAGAAATGTTTTTGACTTTGCCAAATGTTAAAAATAAAATTATTAGTTTTTTTTTACATTACAAACAAGAATCTATTTATTTAACCAGTTTTAATGATTTTTAAAGTAGAGTAATTTTTTTTTTAGTGCTGTTTTAGTGGTGTTTTTTGCAAATTGAGAAATGCCGTTTTTGTGATGGACACTATTTTCAGAAAGTGATTATTACAGTTTTTTGTGTGAAAGTGGTCTAGATGTTTTTAACAGAACATAGAATTGACCTTACTGCATTGGGAGACTCTCCAAGCCAATTCGTACGGCTTGTCGGTGAAGATCCATTTATTCATTTAGCCATACAGAACAGCAGCTACTATTGAATAAATGTATAAATATATATGTATTCATTTTAATGTCCGCCTCGTAGTGTACATGTAAATAATCAAATAAATAAAGTCAGCGCGTTTGCCCACCATGTCAGTGGTCTCAGCTTCGATTCCCGACATGGTTGACATGATTTTAAAAGTTTAAAAACTGTGTTTTTACGCTATAATATTTTATAGTCCCTGAAGCAAAATACTGGTTATCTTTTTTTTTTATATATATATATTTGGACCCCTGTATTTAGTAGCCTTACGTGTCATGTACAAGGCCAAGGTACTCGGAAAAAATCGTTTTTGTTTGTCTTGGAAATGGGATGTTCGATCACTGATTTTGGTTTATTACCTTTATGAGTCCAATCACCATTGTTGCAAAGTCCAAGAACAATGGCGCGTGATAACTACTTTTTACTACAGTGTGGATATCTGTTAAGGATATTCCATCTTTCCTGCATTCTGCTTCAAGATTATGGCGTTGCAAACTGAAAAATAGGCACTGAAATAACAGATGTTCTATACTCTGTGAAGAAATATCATCGCATGGACAATAGTCATCATTCCTTAATTTAAACCTATAAAGATAACTTCTCATTGCTCCGTGTCCGGTAAAAAATTGTGTCGTTTCGAAAGTACTTTGGTGATGATGACGGAAGTTTGCTGCATCAGCCAGCGTTGGGAAAAACATTTAAGTGATTTTACCTGTAGAAGAAGCGCGGTAATGATCCTCCCAACGCTGCTGCGTATTTTGTTTTATACAGCGTTTAGCAAAGCTAAGGGGAAATTCTGAGAAGAAAGGTGCCGTTCTTTTACAAGTTGCGGCTCTTGCTCGTTCATCCGCTCTCTCATTTCCTACGATACCAGCATGTCCTCTTATCCAGCATATTTGAAATTTCATCCCTCTTATTTTTAGATGCTTAATTTTACTCTTAATATCTACAATGAATGGATTTACCGACCAAGTATCTGTTATAGCTTGAACGCCCGAACGACAATCTGATAATATTTTTGCAATAACCCATCTCTCTGGTGGTTTACCTTATAACCATTCGAGAGCTTCTTGTATTGCGAGTAGTTCAGCCTGGAAAACTGAGCTGAAATTATCTAATCTACTGGTTATCTTACCTTCGTACTAATACAGTGCTTTATGCATTATTAAGTGTAAAAAGGGAATGATGATGTTTTTTTTGCACTGTCCAGGAGGCCCAATCACAGTGGTGAGTTACAGCGCAAAACACCGAGGCTTAAGAAAAATCACATTTATTTTTTGTGTTCTCACTGGAAATCGAACCCGAAATCTTCCGTGCGTTAGTCAAACGTCTTGACCACTTCACTACAGAGGCCGCCAATGATGATTTATATACATATTATGAAAAATCATAACTTATCATTATTTTCATGTCAGAGTTTCTAGATGAACTAGTGTTGGGACCATAGACATAATCATGTTAAATACATATAGTATATAAATATTTACATAATATTATGTTACATATATTTTTTTAATATAATATTTTTTAGCACCACAACAGGCCAGGAGGCCCAATTACAGTGGTGAATTACATCACAGAACACCCAGGCTTGAGAAAAATCACATCTTAATTTTTTTGTTCTCACCGGGAATCGAACCTGGAACCTTTCATGCGCGAGTCAAGCGTCTTGACCACTACACCACGGAGGCCGCATATCTAAAACTTACTCTTTCATACCGATAACCTTAGAACTAACTACGGTTTTTATTCCCCTATGCCCAGAATTCTTAGGTCTGCCAACAAACATACCAGTCTTGATTTCTTTGATAACAAGTTGTCTTCTTTCAAACGATCACTGAATCAAATTAAATTATAAACACCTCTCTCCCGCTTCCACTCCCACAAAGTCTACTATAAACCATCGAGTCTTTCTAATTTTGCTATAATATTTTTTATGCATAAATGTGTCCATAAAAATGCCCATTGGGCGTATATATAAATAAATAAAAACAAATAAATTAACAAATTACAACAGAGTGGATAAACTGTTTCTAGAATTGGTTCGAACGCATTCAAAAGTGTGTGAAATTTTAACGCGAATACTTTGGTTTAAAATAAAAACGAGTTTGCTGCGTCCGTACTCTTATTACTTCATTCCTTACAATCGAATATAATATCAATCTTAATAAGTAGCAAAAAAATTTTTTTGCAATTTTTCATAGATCCTTATAACTGAAAAAATGTAAATAAAAAAAGCGTGATATTTCCCTTGTACAGAAAATATGATTTCGAAAATGACATAATAATGTACACCTAATATACAAAAGACCAGACCAATGTCGTCACTAGATTGGCCTTATGATTGGAAACGATGTAGATATTTGATATTATCAAACATCGGTACATACACAGACACGTAATTTACTGGTATAAATAAATATAATATGTAGGTAGCTATTGTATTGTAGATAAGGTCAATGCATTTATATGAGTATGTACGGCTTGACTACCTTGTTCAAATACTATTTCTGTTTTTTTTGGCCATTTTCTAGTAAAAAAAGCAATATTTCTAATTTACCACAACATATCAAATTGTAGTCCTATCACAAACGAGAGTCACAAACTCACAGACGTCCGAGGTTCGAACCTCGCTCTAAAACAATCTGATTCCCATTTTCAATCACAGTTGTTTTCGAGTACTTGAAAATAGCATCAAAATATACATTATTAGATAAATGAATAAAATATAAATATAAATTCAATTTAAAAATAAAAACCCTAATTCGTGTTTTAAAAGTCTTTTACATAACATTTTTGATCCTCAATTAATAAAATAATGGAAATATCATAGAATTGAGAATAGTCCAGAAGGAGCGTAGAATCATATTTGAATACATCGGACTGGGTCCAATAATTTCCCCGCTATGTCTCACTTTCGCCGCGCGCATTCGTGATGTCACCGCGTAATGTTGCATGATGGGAAAAAATATAATTTTAACACAAATCTAAGGTTAAAAAAATGCAATCTGTTAAATTCTCTAAAATTTTATTGTTCACGCGGAAATATTGATTGACAGAACAGAGTAGATCAGTAAAGGGTCATTTAATAAGAGTAATTGAATTAATGAACTTTAAACTTAAAATATTAAACAAATTTTATTTTACATAAAACGGATATTTTTATATCATGTTAAATAATATTTGATGTTTTAAAGATAATGCCGGTCAAATGTCCACGATAGAGTTATTTAATCCGAGATCCGATTTTCATTAGATGAGCAAAGTAGGGTAAAAAAAATACTACCCTGGCAACACTTACGAAATGTTCATTTTGTTTCTTCAACAATCTGACAGATGGAAAAAAAATTACATTTTTAAGTAATGCATTTGTTACATACACATGAAATGTGATTGCATCATGTTTCTTTGAGATCCTAGTAGTATTTGGAGGATGATGATGAATGGCAGTTGGAGTCAGTCAATTTGCTGCATCGGAGTACATTGGTACATCATAGTATATTGAATTATTTATACATCAGATCAATTGAGTAATAAAAGTAAACAAATATAAATATAAATTATTTTCTTTTCTGGTGGTTCATCTAAACTACCTAGTTAGGGATAGTTTCCCCGTTCTAAAGCAGTCAACGATGTATTTTATAATATAATAGAAAAAAATAATGACAATTTTAATTTTCAATTAGATATCAAATTATCTTAATTTTTTTTTTTGCAAAAATGGTTTTTAGTACATCATTCTCGTAAAGCAGCAATTGTTTACAAGTTATATTCAGTAACTTTTGGCGATTTACTTCAGCATAAGTAAAATTGATATCTATTTTAGTTTCCTAGACATTTTTTAAAAATGGAAATATACGTTCCTCATATGATCTTATAATATTATTTAATATTATGTTGGTGCCTCGTTAACTTGGCTCCCACTATCATTAAAAGAGCTTCATCAACCGTCATCCATTATATTGTGCATTTTTTCTTGTGCTTCAAACAATTTCCAGTATTTGAATGCTCTTTTTGGCATTGCAAAGCAATTTTTTTAAAGATCTTTTGACCCTTCAACTTACATACCAAAATATTAAATACTAATTTGTGTTGCAAAGAACTAACTATTTTAGTTTTACAACTTCTCGAGCGCTCACTGCTTTCAGAAAATTCAGCAGACAGGCGGCCTATATTTTTCTGAATCAGAACTGCATGTTTAGGAAAAAATAAAAATCAATTGTAGTCAACACACATTTTTTTTAATGAAAATTTTTATTTTCTTTGAGAATTTAACCGTTTCAATTTAAATAGAAGGATGAATTTAGTCAAAAATTCTGTTTTTTTCGGGTACTTTGATAATAATATATTTCCTTAAAAACTGGCATCGGCTATTACATGTTCTATTGACCAGAGTTGTTCATGATTTCATATTGTAACTCTCGTTTTAATAAAATCAAATCCCTCGTAGCGAACCCTGCAACATAAAAAAATATATATGACTAAAATTTCTCCTGATAAAATTGACTTTGAGAGGTGAAAAAACCATTGAAAAACGAAGAAAAGGCAGATCAAATTAACAATTAAAAAATTAACGTTCTTTTCAAAATGTTACTTTATTTCTGTAACCACAAAAATGCGCAATAGTTATACTATACAACTTGATTAAAATCGTAGGTTAGGTAAGCTGCAGACACTAAAAGTCTGGATGAATTTTATATTTTACAAAATTTAAAATTTGTTTATACCGGTTTAAAACTTCCTAGAAATATTTCAAATATAATTCACAACACATAAAAAATATTTTTTTAAAAAGTGCATACTTTCAGATATTGGAATAATTTGTTTGTGAATTTATTTGAGACTGATTACTGAACAATTTCATCATAAACTATTACTTGATTTTACAAGAGTGATAAAAAAGGACGTGCAAACTCCACTACAGGTCGTTTTAAATTGACCTTGTTCCGTGGCGCGTTCATTGAAATACTTTAAAGCCAGATACTTTATCGGTCAAATTGATAACAATGACAATGACGATGTTTTTGTTATTGTTGTTGACAACGTTTTTTTTTTTTTTTAATAAATTTCATAAAAGGTACATGTTTTTTAGAAATTCAATACATATCTACTTTTACACATCTAGTAAATGTTATCACTGTAACTCTCAAAAAAAAACACTAACTCTTGTGCTTGAAGAGTGACTTACACTGTTGTAGTTGTTTATTTATAAGAGTTTATATAATTTTTAATTCGAGTACATGAGAAAAAAAAAAAACATAGAATTTATAAAGAAAAATCATAAAACAATAATATATTCATACTAATTAAAACTTAATTTAGTTTTAACACGAGTTCAAAAAATTTCTTTAGATTTACTTTAAATTGATTTATTGATATATATTTTCATATTTTAATTGCTTTCTTTTTTACATATTCATAATTGCTTTATTGTACAGTTGACGATGATATTTTTATTTTAAAAAAATCACACCTCACTAAAAGCGAATTATCACTCTGAGATATTAATAATACATATTTCATAATTTTATCTCTTGTTTTTTTATGTTTTTATGTATTATCGGTAAATAATACCAAATTATTTCCAAATATTATTTAAGACTACAACTTTTAGGGTTTGGTCATACCAGGATTTTTGTGTGTCGGGGCTCAAACTTGCGTATTGGCTTGCTTATAAATATTTAAAAAATCCTGCATTGCACAAATTATAGCGCAAATGGTCTGAGGTTTTGAAAAAATGACAAAAAACATCGTATTTTTACTTCTCACTCAAAATACATTAGTAACATTAAAAAAAAAAAAATAACCACAAATGAGTAATTCGTTTTAGTTCCCTGATATACGCAACAAGCATTTTTTTATATTAAAAAAAATTAGGTTTTTATATGCAGGATACTCGCGCTGGGTCAGCGGGAATCCTGCAAGACATCAGACCCTTCTAACTAAAAAACAACATGATTAATGAAATATTTTTAAGCCAGATACATTATCTGTCAAATCGATAACAATGACAATGGCGATGTTATTGTTATTGTTGTAGTTGTTGACAATGTTTAATCTTTTAATTTCTTTCTTTTTAACATATCTTGACGCTTCTGTACAATTGACGATGATATTTTTATCTGTGAGTAATCACACCCCACTAAGAGCGAATTATTACTCAGAGATATTTATAATATTTCTTATTTTTATCTTTTTTTCATGTTTTTATTTACACTATTGGATACGAAGATTAATAATTATTTTTGTTACAGATACATTCACGGATGCTGAAAAATGTATGTTTAAAAATATATAAGAGTAATTATTTTAACAATACATTCAAAGTTTTATCAAGTTACTGAATGATCAAAAGACAATAATTTAGAATGTGATTTCAAATAAAATTTTATTTGGATAACAATGGTAACATTAAAAAATATCATTTTATCAAGTCGCCATTTAAAAATGCTTTTAAAAAATATCATAGTTATTGTATGAAAAAACGAGTTAAGTGTTAAGTGAATGATACCAAGTGATTCAAGTAAAATAAGGTTGGTGATATTTACAAAGAAGTGGGCCTTTGAAAACATTTTCACAATTTTTACAAGTGGACCGGGAATTTCATCCGCTGAAAAATGTCAGCGCGTCTTTCCTGAAAGCTTTTCCTGATTTTCATGAAACGCAACTGAAAGGTTTGTACCTTATTATATTTTTTGTGTGAAAGGTGAAGTACGATAACTCCCGTAATCGCTCTTGTCTAAATTAAATATCGGAAATAATTTTATTACCCTTGTGGTTTAATAGAGCCAAGAAAGCATCCAAAATCTGTGGATTTATTTTGCGAATATCTAAGACATTCAAAAGCCCAAAAATTGCAATTACATTGTATAAATCATTATTGTTTATAGTTTGATTGAATTTAATTCTGCTAAAATTCATATAACGCGAATTGAATCGGTGCAACGTTAATTTTTAAAATCGTTAATATTTAGAATTGGATCAAATACTTTCATATTAACTGTTGTGATCGTCTAGAGTACTTTCATAGCTTCAGTTCAGAATTCAAAAAGATTTTGGCTGGTTTGATATTCTTGCACAAATGAATATCTAACTAAATAGATGCCCATGATATCCCTGTTTAGATAAACCTAAATATACCTCGCCGTAACTTGCGTACCAATCCTGTCTTTGCTATGGGATATTATAAAACCAACATCGGATTATTTTCCCCTTTGCTGAGGATCCTCAGAGCAGTGAACGAATTCTCATTAAACGGAACTGTCGATGTGTTCTTACAGCAAAGGCAAGCATTCAAGAAGCAAGCGGTGTTGTCACTCCTGACACGCGATGACACACTTGACATGTCCGCCTAGATTATGCCATATTTATACCGTTTGTAAATTTAAATAGATTTTATGACTGTTTTGACTAAGTTGTCATATAAACTCATTAATGCCAATATGTAAAGGCTTACGTAAGCCTGTTGATTGGCTTCATCATCAATAAATAATAAATTAGAAGTACTGTTTTGTTGTAAATGTATCCGTTTATTACCTGTCATTAGCTGGTTAAAATGGCTACTCAAAACATAGCAACATTCTTACATGCATATAAATGCCTTCCATATTTCCTTCTCTAAAATGTTCTCCATCGATGTTGTAAAATTGTAATCTTTATAACTCCTTAGAGAGTGAAAACCAATTTCATATGAAATATTGATTTATAATGCAATATTTTTTTTCGGTAAATTTACAATTTGGAGTTATATCACTTTGTACCTCGTATATAGAAATTTTAACCACTCCTATTTTGAAGAACCTTCTTTTTAGCCTTAATGGCGTCTGTAATATTCATCCTCACGCTTAAGGGTGAAATAGGGGATGGTTTATTTTTGTACGATGGATGCAACCCCCGTGTATCCATTAAATTTCATGTTTTTAATGTAAACATTTTTCTTGCCATTACTTACTTTAAGTTGAACGTTTCCGAAATTTTAAGTCTTATTTTGCACCTACGCTATACATGGTGTATTTTTTAATGTATCTTCGAAACAAATTTATTTTTTTACATATTTATTACAGCAATTTACAAGTTATTATTTACACAACAAATTAATTAAGTAGTAAAAGTAAACAAATATATCTTTTATTTTTGCTGTTGGTTCATCTAAACTGCCTAACTAGGGATAGCTTCCCCGTTCTAAAGCAGTGAATCGTGTATTTTATAATAAAATTAAAAACGTCACTCGTCAACTTCAGGGTGCCTGGAAGGATAACTAGGCGGGTGCCACCGTTTTGCAGTAGTAACTCACGCACAGTGTATGATTGTAATGCCGTATTGAGCCGACTTCATGAACTCGGCAATAGTTGTTCCCACATATCGGATAAATTTAATGTGGGGTATTGTTCTTATAGAACAAACATTATAAACTTTTTCAAAGATGAGCAGTAATCATATTTAATGTAGTTACTTCATATATGATTTTCTGTTTTTTTTTTTTATATATATTTTTATTATAAACCTTATTATGTTTAAAATTTGATTTACTTTTTATATTAATTTTTAAAGTTCTCGTATAGTTTTTATTTCAAACTTTTGTTTTATTTAAACTTTTTTTTTTTTTAATATTATGTTATATAATTTTTAGGCTTGATTATTGTTCCTTAGTTTTGAGTGCAAATATGTAGTTTAAAAAATATCAAACCTTATATGTTTATATTATAAATTTGTAAAAGGCAATTATGCCGTGTATGTTAATAAATAAAATAAAATAAAAATAAATAAAAAGTAATTACAGTTTAATTATTATGTCTGCTTTTTTAGTCTTAAAAGTAAATGATAAATGTACAGTGAAAACACAAATAATACCAAAATCTTAAGTCATTACTAGTAAAACAAGAAATCAGCTTACGTCCTTCTACATCGGACAACAATTTCTCTGACTCCCTTCGACCAATACATATTAAAAATGCAGTCAACACCTTCCTCAGCCTGGTAATCCCACCACATTTCCATGAATCTGGGATAAGGTTATACATCCTCGGGCCTATATAATATTGCTGCCTTTGAGTCAAAAAAGTATTACCTCTTCTCTGTAGAATCAGATCCTTATTGTAGTGTCTAGTATTATGAACATGACAAACCCTTGCGTATTTTTCCCTGTTAAGATGCGTGACCGCCACTGACCTCAATATATACTGTTGACGAATATTCAGCACTTGAAATTTTTTGAAGAGCGAATCACTGGTATTGGTATTGGTATGGTTTTTATAATACGCAAATGTTTCCATTTTAAGATAATTTTCTGAAACTTGTTAATTACTTGTGCTGGAAATATGGAAATGAAACTGCGGTAGAGTGGAATTTGAACCTTGGACCTTTAATTTGATAGTGTTGAGTATA